>NW_026623520.1:820458-828244 GCF_030028575.1 Malurus melanocephalus | reverse complement strand
AAAAGAAAAGAAAGATGAGGCAGCTCTGCTGACAGGAGGTAGACATTTAAGATATGGCAGAATCAACAAATGTCATATGTCTAGATTTCAACAAATCTTTCAATTCAGACTCAAGTGATAAATATTTTCATAGAGATAGAAGGTGAATGCAAATTTAAAGAGTTAAAGCACTCTTAGGAAACCTCTATGAAAATSATGATGGTTTCAAATATTAATATGATTTATTGCTGTTTAAGCCTTTGTGAATATGTTTGAGTCATATAATAAGGAATTTGAAACTGTTAACCTAGAAGTGAAGGTAAAAATGTGACAAGCTAATTTAGATCTTCTTTCTTTAAGTAAGTTCCCTTTATAAAATGWACAGCTAATGCTTGAAAATGGAAGGATTAATCCCTAAAATAATACCCCTCTTCTGTGGATTTTTACCCTTTTGTAGAAGCAAAAGGAGAAAAAACACCAAGCCTGAACAACATTTCTAAAACAAAGTAAACATTTTAGTTCTTCGATATATGTATTAACTAAAAGTATAAATTAGAAAACAAACAAAGGTTAAATCTAAAGCTGCAGCCAGACCCAAAGTATTCTAAATGTGCCTGTTTAATATGCACTGCAGATTAATGGGTATAACACRTTGATTCTAGCTGTACATTTTAGAGAAGGCGGAGGAGGAGGCAAGAAACTGAGATAAAAAATACAGTCTTTGTTTCAAAAACAAAAATGAGATTTTGAAATTGAAAACATGAAAGTGGAAGAGAATCACTAATAACTATACTCTTCATCTTCCAAAAAAAATCAACAAAATCTTGCTTCGCTGTATGTTCCAATGTACTACAGGCAGGCATTATCCCACCCCTTTCTGAATGCTGGCAGGAGAGTTTGCTTTCCCAACTCTGTGAAATTCTAAAATATATTGAAAATGCAACTACCGTACTTTCTAAGCTCTTAGTAGATATTTTCACTTACTTTGTCATTTTCAAGGGGGGGAACAATGGTGGCATCTGTGCCCTGGTGCTAAGTGCTCATTTGCATGCAGAGGCAGAGAGATATCCGTTTATTATCAATTTTATGCATTACTTCATTTCATGGTGTTAAAACAATTACATTCAAAGGGTTCAGCAGTCCACAGTCAAGCTATTCAGGGCTCCAGCAGCATCATATAATAACGTTATTCAGGGAGAGACACATACATCATAGTTTACTGACTTAGAAGTAAAAAAGAGAGAGAGAGGGAGAGAGAGAAGCAACTCCTATAGAGCTGGATACAGAATTTGTAAAACATCAGAGATATAACAATAAGCAGAGAAACTCAGGGCAGATGGACATGAAATTTATTAACTAGTGAATTATTTACCAAGAAAGTTGAGAAATTTTTTAGAGGCAACGGTTCTACCAAATTCTGTGTTACATACATTCTCAAYGTCTTTTCTATAACACTCTTCACCACCCACACTGCAAAACTCCACTTGAGCAAAAAAGTGGAGACTGTGCACATCACCTCAAAGATCCCAGAACACATACCTTGAAACAACAAACTAACGGTTGGGTCTGGAGASACTTTTTGTGATCCTTACGTGCAGTGGATTTGCAATCTGATTATCTGGTTACTACTGACAAGGCTCTGCCAGGCCTCCCGTGAGGAATTTACATTTGTCTATCAATTTACATTAGCTAAAACAGCTGTCTGTGCAAAGGATTTCAAGGTTTTACAATGAGGACCTTCCCTCYGACACCAGTCAACTCTCCAAAAACCAATGAAAACTGTGGCACTGTGGTGAACAYATTTAAAAAGCACACCAGGGTTTTCCTTATTGAGTTTGGTGAGATGCTTGTTTCAGCAGAAAGAAAACTTTTTGATTGAACATCAACTGAATTTTTTAAAATGCAAGAAAAAAATTAAATTAAAGAACTTCACCGCCAGAGGAAGATAAAATCTGTGCTGTCCCTATAAAACAAAACAAAAAAAAAAGCAATTACCAACTTTTTTATTACAGTTTCTGTAATAATCTTCCTTCAAGAAAGCAACCTCAGTGAATCACAAGAGAAGAAAAGCCTTTTTGAAGCATTTCAACATGGAGGGCTCATGAAATAAGAAACTGGAAAGGAAGTGTTTTAAGTGTTTTTTATCTGGGCTATCACAGACTTTCTATCATAGAAATTTTCCATCAGCAGATACAGGCACAGTGCAATGATATGGTATGGGTCAACTCAAGCAAGAAATGCGAGTTCTAAAGAAAATAGCTTGGCAACTTGGCAAACCAGCTGCTCCCTGGTAATCACTGCAAGGGAAAATGAGTTTTGTAGCTTCTCAAGCTATGAGCAGCTCTCAGAACGATGGGGGTAAATATGTTCTGGGCTGTTACAAGGCCAGAGTGCTGACAGAAGCAAAGGACAGCTTGTGGTTGAGGTGGGGATTGGTCTAGTGGAGGGAGAGGTACAAAGTCTTTCAGCCTTTTAGCATCCCATGTACCAATTCCCCCAAGGAGAGTCAGCAAGTGCCTCAGTGGCTCCTGRCAGATTTCTTCTGTTTCTGCTCTAAATATCTCAACAGCCAGAATTTCTTTCTGAGTTATCTGTCTCTGCTCCTGCAATAGCCAGCTTTTATCATTAAAGTAATCAGAGTGCCAACAGCATGCAGCTGTGCCACATCTGCATCTCAAGGAAGGAAAATACTAAACAAATTGGCCCGTGTTGATTCCACATTAGGCTGCTGGCAATATCTTGTCTAGCCAGTTTAAAGCTAGCATGGTTATCTTTACCCTACATTGCAGTCACAACACTTACCTTAAGGGCAAAGAAATTGCCTAAGTACCATTTTTACAAGGCTGTACAAATCGAGCAATTTCCAGAACAAAAAAAATTTGATCTAAGTTTTATGGCAGAAGCTTCTACTTTATTTCACTCTGCAGGGCTCCTGAACTCTGGCAGTGCCTCTGTACTACRTGCCATGCCTCAATTCAGGGATCTAGCATGATGTGGCATGCCACAGCCAMACTGCTGCTGCTTATGGTGGAAGACAGCTCCACTTGCAACAGGTTCTTCAGTCAATCCCCTCCAGTTACAAAACCCAGACAATAATGCAAATCACCATCACAATAATCAAAAATCTCCATTACTTTGCTTCTCTTGTCTTCATAGAATCATGGAATCATTAAAGTTGGAAAAGACATCTAAGATAATCCAGTCCAACCATTTACACAACATGACTGTGTTCACCATTAAGCCACATCCCCCAGTGCCACCCACATGCTTTTTGAACACTTTCAGGGACTCTGATTCTACTACTTCCCATGAATGTCTATTCCAATGACTGACCACTCTTTCAGTGAACAAAATTTTCCTAATACTCAATCTAAATCACTCCTGGAGCAATTTGAGGACATTTCCCCTCATCCTGAAATATAGTTTCCTTCACTGTATGGTTTATTCTTCAAGATCTTCAAAGAAAGGACTGTCCTTTCATTATGATGCCTTCATGATTAATTCCTGATAACTGACCACGGGTCTAAAGATAAAAACATTAATCTAACAACAAAGCCTTTTAACTGAACTCATGACATTTGAAGAAACCTTGTAACCAGCTATAAGAAAGGAGAGAGAATGATAACCAATAGGAAGATGTCCTATGAAAATTGCAGAGACATGAGAAATAAGAGCTCAGCAAAACATTAATATTTGACAATATTAACATTGATTAATAATTAATAAAGTAATACAATAAAACTAGACAACAGCTAGATGTGTAGAACTGTAAAGAAACAAAAGAAATCTTATGGCCTGGCATGAAAAGAAGGTCCAGCTTTGTAGAAGGATGGGATCTGGCAGTCTTAATTTAACTTTTTCCCTATATCTGACAACAAAATATTTTAAAGGCTATTATTATTATTACTACTACTACTGCTATTATTATTGTTACCTCTTTTATAAAAAAGCGCTTCCCCATGTGCTGTGCTAAAGATCATCAGTTCTACATTCAGTGTGGTCTTTCCTTCTTAACACAAAGCATATAAAAATTAATCAGTTTGCTTTTGTTAATATCAATAAATTAACTCATTTTTGTTTAAGATGCTCATGGAATAAAAAAGGCACATAAAGAATATCTCTTGAAGTGATTGTTTTTCATAAGTTTTCAATAGAAGCATCTTGGTTTTTTGATGCTAAATAAGTGAATTTGGACTGGTTTAGTCTATCATAAGAGTTCAAAGACCATACAAAGACACTGACTGTATTCCCAAAAATATCCTGTCTCCACTGCTTGTCAATGATGGATGTTCAGGAAGTCCAAGGAGTAGCTTTTAAAAGAGGATAACTTCAATTACTCTCCATTGAACCTTATGTTATTGCATTCAGCAGACACTGACAGGAGAAGATTTGGGACTCCAAAAGCTGTAGCAGCTAATTCTACTTCAATTCTAATTAGAATCTTCATGTTGTCTACAACCTGCTGTAGAGATCTGTGAAAAATCAGCTAAGCATTTCAYATAAATATTGTGATGAAGATGTCCTGAAATAACCAGTGAGTACTCTCCTTGCTTCTTGATAGCTCTTAATTGAGTGATGAAATTTCAAAATGGAAACAACTGAAATGTTCAGATGAAAGATACTTTCAAGGTGCTTTTGTTTCCTCTAACACTTAAATAAGGACAGTACTTTGATATACAAAATTTTATTCCTACTCAGTACTTAGTATCTGCACTTTACATCACATTGAGTCACAGAACAAATCACAGAATGGTTTTGGTTGGAAGGGACTTTTTAATGGTCCTCTAGTTCACAGCCTCTCCCATGGAAGGGACACCTCTCATTAGATAGGTTTTTCAAAGCTTCATCCAGTCTTGAACACTTCCGGGGATAAGGCATCCACTTCTCTGAGAAACCTCTTCCAGTTTCTCACCATCATGAAGGATTTCTTACTTAAAGCCAATCTAAATCTACCCTCTTTCAGCCTTGATTTCTACATCTAGAAGCAAGTCAAGCATGACACTTGTACTGTTAAATTAAAACAAATATTAGGTTAAACATTTTAGATAAAAGTTCAGATCTATAAATTGTCATGAAATGCTACACATACATAAAGAGTTTTACGTGCAAATATTGGAGACACTCAATGTTGGAATAAATTAGTAAAACTCCACTGATATGTAAGGGATTATAAAAAAATACATAAGATTTGTAAAAAAACTTGGCTCTGTAAATTCAAGAAATACAAGAAAAAGGGAGTAAATGGAAGAAGAGAATTACAATATGTATTATTTAAGTGTGTCAAATTAAGCTCCTGAATTAATTTTTTTACAAAAAAAAAAAAGTGAAGAATTGAACCATATAAAGTAGAAGTTAAAAAAATTATCTTCTGCTTGCCAGAATATTGATGGAACAGTGAAAACACTGCTTCAATATATATATCATCATCATGATTGTCATGTGTCAAAAAACCTCATGATCTACAGTTCATATTCCAATGTGATTACCTCATTGCTAACCTGGAATGATGCTAACTCCCACAGTTCCTGCTGTCTGAAAATGGGAGCCCAGGGTGGGTAGGACAGACATTTAATAAGTGACAACTCAAAGTTCGGTCTGCCTGCCAAAGGAAAACAGATTCTAATGTGCATGTGGATGCTAAAAAAGTAAGAAGAAAAGAGTTCTCTAAAAGAGATGGCAACCAACGTTTGAGTAATATGGAACATCTGCAGCTTGCATGATGACCCTTGGTTACTAAAGGTACGCAGCAAGTCTTTAGTCACTGCCTGGATTTGACTCACACATAGCAAAGACACATTGTTCATTAATGAGCCATAGTTTACAAATCTACAAATAATAAACACATAACAGAAGCAGCAAATACACAGCTGAATGGCACAGTAGTATCTGGCTTTATCTGGTTTTGATTTTTTTGTTTTGGGTTTTGATGTTSCCCTCTGGTTTGGCATATGAGCTAAATAATCTTGCCCATTGGGGCTAATATATTTAGGGGAAATTTCAAGATTAATTATCATCTTTTAAAATATCCCTAAAGTCACAGCATAAACCTTTCTGGTGCTGTTAAAAGGAAATCYGTTTTCAGACAGGCCTGCAACTGGAACACTTTCATGCATAAAGGTATTCAGGGCAGGCAGGTGGCAGTTTGTTAAGTTTGTTAAGTCACCCCCTGCTCATTCCTAGAGGTGGCATGATAAAATGCGCCACATGCTTGTGACTTTAATGTGCTCAGTGCTCAAAACCAAGACATTTCAGGACCAAACAGTATCCTCACTAGCAGTTGGCTGAGACATCAAGAACAAGAAGAAGAATTTCTAAGACCTTATTGGTGAACATATGGCAAACTCTGATTTCCTTACTAAATCAGATGATATTACTAGAAATGGGTCATTACGCACACATTGTAATCTATCGTTAAGCCCAACRAAGTAATATTTAGCTAGTGTTTTAATTGTACTACTGGGATTTATCTCTGCTTTTTGAAGAAAAAAAGTCCAGGAAGGAAGAAAGAGTGTTGAGCTTTCAATTTTAATAAGAGGAGATTGCCAGTTTTGACAAATGACTCTAAAGCTTATTCAGATAATGTTTGCTTATATACATATTTGCACATATTTTTGGTGTTATTTAGGAGGTAGGAAATGTTTAAATTATTCATTTTCTTCCATCTCCTCCCTGAAAAGAACATTTCTCCTCCCTGAATGTGCTTTTAAAATCCAAGTTGGCATCATGTGTTTCAAATAATCTTCCAGTTTGTTCTACAGAGCCTGCAGCCAGGCCTTTACTACCTGTGGTTCCAAATGGCCATGAGGACAGTGTAATGCATGTGCCCGCGTTATAGAATTGATGACATACAGGAAGGAAATTAACCTTTTGGCCTGGAAATCAAGCAGTCCCTCACAATCCCAATCCATATGGCTGCAATCAATTAAAACAAAGATGAATCTTTCTCATCTGGTCTGCTGAGCGATCATGCAGCAAAAATTACAGGGTGGTAGAAACCTGGACTTCTAGGTTTGYGTGTTGTGTTTTTCCTTACCAATACTTCACACATGATTTCCGCAAACATGGCTGCTGTTTATCCAGGGTATGGGACAGCAGGAAAAGGTGTGMAATTCAACAGTAGGCCAGTCAATCCACACGTGTTAAACACACTCATTTTGCAATGTGTTAGGCAAAACTGTTCAGAGAAATCCCATATCTGTCTCCAACAGCTGGAGAAAAAGAACCCTGTTTTCTTTTCTGTCAGGGTTAATAAAACAAGCAACTTATTAAATAGCATTTTGGCAAACACAATGGATAATGAATCTATTCTATAGTTRAAGACTTTTAACAATGAAATAGATTTATGAGCCGAGCACTGGGACACATGAGTGCTGGAGGAAAGAACCTGCTCCTGCACAGCCACACATGGAGTGGGCACAGTGCACACCCAGTAGGGATGGACACCTTGAGAGGAGCCAGGAGTGTCTGGCAGGTAAAGCTGCAGTTCTGCTCCATCAGGACAGCAAGAGGGACACCCCAGGAGTCCAGCCCTTTGATGGGGCTGGAACAGCCGGGTATGTCAGATACCATGGCCCCCCAGCCCATTGTTCCCCATCAGCTACAGTACATGTCCAGCGTCTGGTTTGTCAATCACTGGATTCAATGGCTGTTTGCCTGGGAAGCTGCTGACAGGGGGTTAGGGGGGCTTGCCAGAGCTTAATTACCGTACCTCATTAAAGGGCTTCTCATTCATATTCAGTAAGGAATCATTCGAGCAGACAGATATGTCTTTGTTAGATGAACTGAAAAACATACTTTTAAAAAAAAA
>NW_026623520.1:808440-819038 GCF_030028575.1 Malurus melanocephalus | reverse complement strand
GAAGGAATATACATTTTTAATATTCTTGATAGATTGCACCTGACAGCTCTCAGTGATATTTATATAATCATAATTTATATAATCACAATTTTGGGAATGTATTTTCATTACAGTGGAGGTCCAAGTCATAATGGACTGAAACAGTGATYCAAACCTCAGCTACTGAGTGTGAAGACACTTCAAGCTTCCAAAGTGACATATTGATGTTTTCTGGTTTTCTGATTACAAGTGATACTGAGCTATTGCATCCAAGAGGGCACAGTAAGCCTTTAGTCTGAGACACCCTGGGGCTAAGAAGATTCCTGTTATAATCTTTGGTTTTTTTAACGAAGAACACAAAACGTTATATGTGCTGTTGATATCTCAACAAGAATGACACTGTGAAAAGCTACTTGATCTGCTGTAGAAGCAAGTCTTTTGCACTCTTTGCATGTGGCTGATCTGGGGTTGGAAGGATAACAAYGTCAAAGAGAAGAATTGAGATGGTATACCTTCTCTTGTCCCCGGCTGCTCAACTGCACAAAGCTGAAGTTTTCAGTGCCTAGCGGTTGAACCTGACCTTTTTTTGCCTTTCAGTCTGTACTTTTGGAAATGAAGAGAGAATTGTGAAGAGACCTTGTGTGGTTAATATAGTTTCCCCTTATTTCTTTCTCAGAAATGGTTTTACAAGAAATTAAAAAGGACATTCACCTAAAGGCAGACACAAGGCACAGGAAATTTAATCCTCTATGGCTGAAGTTTGGCCAAATTATAAGCTTCTGATAACAGGGTCTTTTATATATAATTGAAAGGATTTGGCAACTTCAGCTGTCAGCAGAGGAACAGAAGTTAGGCACATCATATTTATTGCTGGTTTATGATAGGGAGCAGCCAATCAAACCACAAGATTTTCACAATGTATATTGAGAGCTAACAACAGCCCAGCTCATTAGAGCTCCTCTGCCAGAAGACTGCATCAATCCCATAATTGAGAAATAAGTACATCACTCCAAGTCAGTAGTCCCTACACTCCGTTGAGCTGAAGCAATTCCATCTCAGTGTAATAAGGCACAAAGCCTAACATCATGTACACTAATAAAAAATACTATCTTTTTATAATGTGATCAAATTTGGGTTCCTATTGGGGCAATAACCTGGAGTTTCCTGATATCTCTGCATTTAAAACCTCAATTATAGCTCTATATTCTGCACAGTTTTGCCTTGAATACATAACAGATGTTTATATTGAGATGAATGCTTTGTGGACCCAGAACTGTCATCAGACCTCTCATAATCACATTTTCACCTATGCATATGGTGTACACCTGTGGCTTCTTGGAATTGGGTTCAATTGCAGTGTGGGAGATTTAAGACACCACTGGATTTTTATTATTTAGCAATATTTTTCATTCACATTACTTTTTAAAGCTTTTTTCATGTTTAGGACCTAAAGCAAATGCAGAAATAAAAAGAAAAAACACACAAGGTTCTTTTAAAGCTGTACATGCCTCTGTTTTGCATAGAAAAATACACATTTAGGTTAGTAATTTAATATATAATAAAATATAATTTCAGTATGGGCAAAATTTGAATGTTTTAAGGAAATGTCACAGGACAGTAATAGATTTCTCTGCTAAAGATGCACAGAAAAATACTAAGAAAACCAGCCTAGAATACAAAGTTTATCATGTGCATATGGGGTTTGATGTTTATTTGCCTTTGTAAAGCAGATACACCTTGAAATATAGTGCTGGGAAAACATCAGGATCTATTTAATCTCCCATTTACAGATACCTCTACTCTTCTGTGAAAGGTGTGTATCACACCCCACACACTGTGGGGGTGTGTATCGACAGTGGTTTCTATACACCAAAACCACCTAACATTAGGACAGCAAGGGATGAAAATTAAGACTGCTGTAGTTCATCATCTCTCCCCTCATGAAGATGGAACACAAGAAGTTTTTGGGAACTGGATCTTTATCATTGCAAAATTYGTTACAAATTTCAAGGTAACTGCTGGGATGTGTGTTTGTCTATGAAAACCATTCTCACACAGAAAAAGCTTGATGCAGAAAGAAAACAGCTAGTCCTAGTGGGACCAAARGACCACTGTCAATCATAAACACAAGGATGGCTTCTGTTTGTTGCAGGCTTTTGTTATCAAGCATTGGTTTTTTGTACATAGTCTTCTCAGTTTAGTCTGCTGAACAAAGTGTCATCTGCAAGAAAATGGAATAAGAGAAGGAAAATTACAAAGAAAAGGCGATCAAAATCTGATCCCCAGCAGTCAGCCTCACTGGTTCTTCACAGGACAGGGACACATTTCTGTAAATGAAAAAAAATGAAATCCCAGTGAATTCCTGCTATGAATTTTGAAACTGTGTCTTGTGGTTTTGCRTTCATGGCCTTACTATTGGTTTAACCCAATACCTAATGAAGCTGATGAGATACCTTCCTATGAAGTCAATGGGTCAGCAACTACTGCACAAACCAAGAATTTTTAAATCTGTGTGGAACTCAAGATAGGAATAGAGTAGTTTCTCCAGCAATTCCAGTACACAGATCCTACCTAGGATTAATTAAAAAAAACCTTGAAGAATCTAAGGTAACCAATCTTATCTATCCCTTTTACAAAAACTGAATATTAAATTATTTGCAGTCCACAATGCATGGCAAGTTCTTTGAAATATTCCATATTGTAGGGTTGTAGCACCAAAATTATAAATCCATACAATGAAAAATCACTTGGGAAACTTGAACAATAAGGATTGTTCTTTTTCTTTATCATATCCTCAGTTGCAACTTCCTGCAGAAAAATTATACATGGAATAAAATCAACAGTGAAATCATAGGTAAGAGACATATGCTATAAACTTAATATTAGTCTTAGTAAGTCTGCATGCCTTGCCTGCACCAGGATTTTCACATGTGTRCAAGCAAGATGTAGATATCTTTGAACTGCATGAAATGCATCTTTGGAATTCACATGGACTCAAGTGTATTCTAAAACTTTTAGATGAATATGCTGTGTGCTTATTTGTCAAAATCATCTAGCAATTTTCTTTCTATTCTCCTAGGCTTCTTTTGTGGGCAGACAGTTGTTGTAAGGTAAAAAAAAAAAAAAAGCCAACCTATAATCCCAAAACTCCAACAATCTACATTTATAAAACCCATCTCCTTAAAAAGGAAATATAACAATGATGTCTTAATAGCAGAGTTTTATATAAAGTTTTATATGGAAGAGAAAAATTTGCTTGTCCCTAAAGGCATAACAAAATTTGATATGCTTAGTTTTTTTTCCTGCTGGTGCTTATCTCCTTGGTATTTAAATTGCAATTTGTTAGCCATTACTCATGCTGTTTGCCATCTTTTGCTGGTTTTCTTACACAGTCAATTTTTTTTTTATTATTATTATTTACCATAAGAAACACAGACATGAAATAAATTGTTAAAAAATCTACTGTCACTTACAAGTATGAACTTTGGATTAAGAAGGYGAGTAAAGGACTTATGACAAAAAAATAAGAGATTCCAAGCATTCACTACATAGCAAAGCTAAAAATCCATTAGCAAAGATAAAAATCTGTTAGCTGGGATCAAGTTTTAAACTCAGGAGGAGTGTAAGATGGTTGTATACAACAGTTTTAGCATTCAGTGGAAACTGGTCTTTGAGCTACTGACCCATACACAGTTTTGTAAGCAAAATCAGTTTGTGAATAAATTAGCCCAGTAATGCGTAGGATCCGATGACACATTCTGAGAATTTTGTAGAGTATGTTACATAAGTGAAGAAGTAATGATGGGAAAGTGTTTGAAAAGTACTGGGGAGGACCTTGATTTGATAAGCATTTTAGTATTTCAATAACAAAAGTGGAAAAGGAAACAACCTTYGCCACCTATTAAGCATGACATTTTCCAGGGGTTGCTAAATGAACATTGCCTATGAACGAACACCAAAGGGAAGTCTTCCGATTCAAGCTACTGGTTATTTYGCTTTGTGAACTCCCCAGTTAAATATTTCCTCAATGGTTAATGGTCTCCTTCTGAATGGCAACTCCTGCAACTTGGAAAATACAAGTAAGCACTGCTTTCAATCAGGATCCAGAATGGTTAACTCAGGATGAGTATGTGGATAGCCTCTGATTTTGAGCAGAGGTTTATTACTTGATTTTCCAATGGCTCATCAGGTGTATGTCTGCACTTAGGTCCACAATTTCCCCCTTTGCTACAAACATCAGTATTTTCCGCTATACATCTCTGTTAGTAAGCATTGCTTGCAGTGCAAGTGAGCAGCTTCTTGAAGGCACTATGACTACACAGAGTGCAACCATCGCTCCTGTAATAACCCACTTTTTCAGCAAAAGGTTGTGTCAAGAAGTCATGGCAAAGTAGCCTTATTTAAGTTCAGTAACATACTGACATCTTAGTATCTTCCTTTACTAATTAAATTCTTCTGGGGCCACTGTTAGGTGAAAAGCACGATGTTAAATGGGTTCAGTAGAGGATTTTGTTACAGAATGTGTGCTGTAAGGGTTGCCACTAACAAAGCTATGCTCAGAGAGTCTTAAAAGAGTGATGATTGAAATAAATTATTTCTATCACCAATCTAGATAAACATTTTTCAGTGTGAGATGCAGAATTGTTTTAACAAGTGCATCCTCTGAAAGACCTAAATATCATACAATATATAAAGAGATGGAAGCCATAATTAATCATCCATCATATTATTTTCTTGTTAAGGTCATTATTTTATTTTTTTAATCTAAGATGCTAATATTATATTTTTGTGTGATAATCATATATATAATAACTTGAAATCAGAACTTCATTGTATCTAAAGTGCCAAAAGGTTCTGAACTTTTGTTGCAGCTCATTATCATTAAGTAGCTCTCTAAGAAAAAATTAATATTCAGATTGACTT
Source organism: Malurus melanocephalus (assembly GCF_030028575.1). NCBI lineage: Eukaryota > Metazoa > Chordata > Aves > Passeriformes > Maluridae > Malurus > Malurus melanocephalus. The sequence continues at coordinate 814,136 of NW_026623520.1, read as the reverse complement.
GAAGTTTCATGTGTCCCCACTGATTACTTTGGGGTAACCTGTTCCCAAATTTCTGAGCACAAATCTACATTGGAAGAGGAGCGGTTGGAGAGCAGCCCTGCAGGAGGGGTCTGGGGGTGCTGGCTGGCAGGAGGAGGCTCAACAGGAGCCAGCAGTGTGTGCCTGGGCAGCCCAGGGGGCAAACTGCAACCTGGAGAGCATCAAACACAGCCTCGCCTGCYGCTCCAAAGGGAATTATCCTGCTGTGTTTGGCGTTGGTGTGGCCTAACCCTGAGAGTTGTGTGTGCTTCTGGGCCCCACAATTTCAAAAGGATGTGTGCCTGAGTGCATCCAGAGGAASGCACCAAAGCTGTGGAAGGGGCTGGCAGGGTGTCCTGTGAGGAGTGGCTCAGGACTCTGGGGTTTTCTTGTTTGGAGAGAAGGCTGAGGGACAAACTCACTGGTCTCTACAACTTTCTGAGGTGAGGAAGGAGAAAAGGTCCCTCTTTTCCCTGGGACCCAGTGCTAGGTCATGTGGGAATGTCTCAAAGCTGTGCCCCTCAGAAGAGCTTCAGACCTGACATGAAGAAACATTTCTTTACCCAGAGWTTGGTCAAACCCTGGAGCAGCATCCTGAGAGAAGTGGTCAATGTCTTGAGCTGGCCAGTGTTGAAGAGGCTTTTGGACAAAACCTTAAATAATGTGCTTTAACTATAGGTCAGCCCTGAAGTGGTTGGGCRGTTAAACTCTATCATCATTGCAAGCCCTTCCAACTCAATTATTCTGTTCTATTTCGTATGATTTGATTTGATTCTTCTTGCTCCCTCYTCCTTTCCCTACCACTACTTGTTGAGGAAATTCTTGATGACATTTCTTCTCAGCCCTGCCCTGGAGAAAGGACAGAATCAGCAGTTGTGCCCCAGCCTGGACGTGGGCCTTTCACTTTGTGGGAAGACAGCGTGTATCTTCTGATGGGGATGAGAGCTGTGGATCCTCTTGAGGTCACTTGTGCACTTAAACACTTTTGCAAAAAGCATATGGGTTTTTAAAGAGTCTTCTGTGCTTACCAGTTTAGCTGGGCTTCCACAGGAAGTCAAACCCCCACACCTCTGACACTAGGAGATCAAAGATCTCAGCTCAAAGACCAGGCTCTCAGCCTGGAGCAGGCAGTGCTCCAGAACTGTCAGTCTTCTGAATCTGTTTCAGGGCCAATGCTCACAAGCATTAACACAATGTACATGTGTAGCCAGGAACAGGCTCATGTATCCTTCTGTTTGAAGAAAACATTTCTGCTTGAAGAAACATCTCTTGCAGTCTGGCAAAGAATATCCACAGAGCCACAGAGAGTAGCAGAAGGAGCACAGGCCAAGCAATCCCTGTTTCCTGAAGAGTGAGAACTTGCAGAATGACTGTCAGTACCAACCGTACACAGAAGAAAAACACAAGGTGTATGGTACCATGRAATATTTTCCTACATAGGACACAAATCTGTGACAAGCACTTTTACCTTCCAAAACTTTCTCCACTGTRCTTCTTGGACAGTAATGCATGAAATTTGCTCTTATGCCTGCCCTGTGCTTGTACTGCACACAGGGAAAGAGCAAAAGGGGCAGGTCTCAACGGGGCAACGGGRACCTTCCAAGCACAGGCTGTTTTCCACAAGCAAGAACCCCTGGAGAAATGGAGCCAAGAGAAGAGCATAGCTCAGTCCTCCGAGCTTGTAAAGGGCAAGAGGGAGACAGAGAGAGACAGGGTACTGGTGGTGCCCTGGAGGTGCCTGAGAGGAGAAACATCAGCTTAGTCTGTGTTGAACATGAAATACCTGACCAAAAAAAGAGGGAAAGAAGTGTGCAGGTAACACAACTTCTCAGGATCAGACAGACAAGATTCTAGCACACTGAGCTGAGAAAAGGCTTGACAGTGCTTCACTGTTATCAGTCCCCCACAATCTCTGGTTATAARGCCCAGATCCTTCGGGAAGACCGTGACTTGCAAATGAACAAGCACCATCACATAGACAATAGCTTTTCAAGGAACTGGGAGTCAAGATTAGAATAGCTGAGGTAGGATTTAACAACAATGTAAATCCTATTGAGAGAAATTTTACATGTGACTTCATGTGAGACTTCAAAAGAGGCACTAYATGTAAACCCCTCTTGATCCCTTCCTGTTACTTTATTTACTCAGACGACTTTAAAGATCTGGACCTAAATCCACAGGCTGGGGATAGTGATAGGCATCTGCTCTGTGGGATCAGCTCCATAGGAAATCACATACAAGGATGTGTGATTACAAATCCTCTTCCCCATGCAAGAAAAATATACTTGGGAAAAACAACAGCATGCTGGATTCATATCTACCTATGTGCAGTAAGACACTACTTAAGTTCCACTTGCCCATTCATTAAGCATGGGGCTCAGTTTCACAACAGACATTATGTCAGGGTTTGATCTCTTTGGAAGCTGTGTGTTCTGCTTCATTACAGGTTAACACAGCTGTGCATTATGTACTTTTAGCATCAGAAACTATTCATTTCTGTAAGTCTTATTTCCTACTCCATATACTCAGATATCAAAAGAAATAGACMTAACCTAGAACTGGAGAATAACAGCATTTCTAGAGGGTTTCTAAGTCCTTGTTCTTAGTAATCTATAATTTTGAGTTTTCCAGGGAAACAAGAAGGCTGCTAGAACACTTTGGAACAACCAGATTTTATTTTTTTTAATGGCCACTGGTTAATGCTGAGGTAGATACACCTTAAATGRCAGTATTTTTTCCTAGAGTCTCATGAGGGCAAAAGTACAAGCAGTCTCATCAGCAGTCTTCCATAGTAGGAGAAAACAACAGAAAAAGTACCAAGAATTAAAAATTCAAGCACACTTTCCTTAGTACATTTATTTTGCAAATATTTTTATTCTCTGGTTACAGAGCTACTTTTCACCTTTAACCTGCTAGATAAAACACAGTAAATGTGCTGTACTACATTTTCTGTAAATCAGAAAAGGTCTTTCATTACCTTAATCCTAACCCTCCAGAGTCTGCTTTATGAAAGAAAGTGAAATAAATCTCTGCTTGCCCTTACCTTACTGTTGTGGGTTAAGGTTTTTCCTTTCTTGGGGAATTTTCTTTCCCATTTTGTTGCTGGGATRCACTGATTGCCAAGTCATTCTTTTGATGGCTGGTTGATTGGGGAAGACAAAAGAACCTRTGCTCCACCCAAAGGGTCTCCCTGGGCACTGCTCCTGCCTGGAAGGTTTTATTTCCTCGCTTTGGAGAGAGGGAAGTTCTGGCAGGAGTTTTGTCCTCAGGGAGGCTGTGTGTGTGCGGGGGCGGTGGGGGGAAGCTTCACTTCCTGCCCTTCTTGGCTCAGGGGAGGGTGGTGGACCTGCTGCTGCAGATTCCAGCATCTCTGCTCGTTGGTCCCTGTTTGCTGCACTGTGATCTTCTGCYCCCCCGTGCCTTGCCAGTGACCCCTGGGATTCCAGCTGCAGTGGTTGAGTTCTGCTGCATCCCGTCTCGCATTCGCGGGGTTCTCCTCGTCTTTTTGCCCATCTGACTGTTCTGAGGTTTCTTGCTATCCAGAGGAGCACTGAGATTGGCATCTTTCCACTGYGAGTTTGTAGAAGAACTTTTTCTCCCATCSTTGGCCACTTGGTAGATTTGAACCTAGCCGGGACCGGCGCCACAGCGCCCCTTGCATCCGCCCTGCCCAGGTGGGAGCCAACAGCGCCCCTGCTAATTGGGACTGTAAGTGCACCAAAGGAGAGGGTGTGTCTGAGTGTGAAGCTGTCACTGGGTTTGTGGCTGGGTTGGTTGTTGCTATCGTTGTTGTTACTTGTTTTGCCTTGTTATACATATTAGTAAAAACTGTTATTCCCTTTTACCCATATTCTTGCCTGAAAGCCCATGATTTTCAAAGCTATAATAATTTGGAGGGAAGGGGAATCATATCCACCACTCCAAGTGGGGGTCCCTGCTTTCATTGGCAAGCACCTGTCCTTCAAACCAAGACAGATTTTGGCACCCAAGGTGGGGCTAGATGGCTCAGAGAGGAAAAAGGGATGCAAAAGAAATAACAGTTTTTGGGTGACCTATCTTTGTGTTCTGGGTGTAGGAGCCTCACTAGGTGGCATCATGTGGTCTAACATACCTTGGTTACAGTGGCACATACTCGTGGCTGTGTTTTTCCCATTTGCAGCTCCTTATCTAAACATGGATCSTATGACTAAGGCTGTGGTGGCATTATCCAGTKCACACAATGGGTGATTAAGGTGCGGAATTAGTGGATTTTTAACTTCCTCTGGACAGCAGTCACATGGATAGAGAGCTACCACACACTAAGTCCATGCWTTTGGAGTTGGGTTAATAATGATATCTACTGTGAGGAAATAACACCATGGGAAGCTTTCGCCCAACCCTTCACCCATTTRTTTGGGGCTACTCCATCAGAGTTTGAAAGGTCCATTTTCCCCCTAGTTGCCAACTACATGATACTAATATGCATATTCTGTTTAGCATTGAAGGACAAGGTGAGACTGCCCTGSRCAACCACTCCAACATCTGCCCCAGAGACCAGGGATGCTGCCACAGAAACTAGGGACGTTGACACAGAGGCTAGGGRTGCTGCCCCAGAGACCAGGGATGCTGCCACAGAGACTAGGAACGTTGCCAYAGAGCCTGACCCATCCCCCAAGCTGGACCCTGTCCCTTTGCCTGACCCTGCCCAACAACCTACTTCAGAAACTAACTGCCCGGAATGGGTGAGGGTACTGATGGAGGAGATACGCTGCCCGCAGTGGGTGGGGGTACTGGTGAAAGAGATGAGGAAGGGTCTGATGGCGCAGCAGTTGAACCCATGGACGTTACACCTGTCCAGGTTCTGGCTGAACTGCAAGCCCAGCCACAACCAGTCACAGTAGCTAGCCCCTGTGCAGAGGAAGTACAAAACCAAATCGGTACTCTCAGCTAATGATGATGGGGAACCAGGGCCTTCACAACCARCAGGGGAGCCAGAGCCTGAAATAATCGAGTCCCTGTCACATGACAGATTCTGCAATTTGCCAGATTACATCACGTGACGGTGGGGGGAGAGGCTTGTTCAACCTGGTTACTTTGGGTTTGGGACCTTATGGTGTGCAATTGGATAGTGGCAAGGCAAGGTATTTGGGAGCCTTGACCAAAGATGTGGGTATTAATCAGATGTTTGTGAGGGAGCCAGAGCCCCTTTGTCTCTGGGAGWGGCTCTTAATGAGTGTAAGAGAGAGGTTTGTCCATAGAGGTAGGATGCAGGAATACTATCACAGAATGCCCTGGAAGACTATTGAGGAGGCSATACAACAGCTGAGAGAAGTAGGAGTAACGTAACTCTTTGGAAGGGACAGGCAGCATCATAATGRTCCTGACCAGGTCAGGTGCACYGGGCAAATGYTATAGAATCTGGCWWGTCACGGGCCATCTCAGTATGCCACCTTCATTGCCACAATTAATGCTGATGAAAACCGAGAGACAGTGGGTTCTGTAGCCAACAGGCTCCGGTATTACGTGAGTATGATCAATAGCCCAATGCAGGCTCACATCTCTGCTGTGGTTAAGGACCTCCAAGAGGAGTTGAAAGAGATGAAGGAGGAGATGAAGAAGATCAGTGTGGCACCAGTGCAAGTCACAGGCCCCAACACCAGAGTCCGACGTCCCCCAGCAAGAGAAAGAGGGTACACCCC
>NW_026623520.1:793074-805915 GCF_030028575.1 Malurus melanocephalus | reverse complement strand
GGCTGCAAAGATAGAGGTTTCCCAGATTGACCTGGATTGGCAACACAAGGGTAAGTTGTTCATAGCTCGATGGGCCCATGATGCCTCGGGGCACCAGGGCAGAGATGCCATGTATAAATAGGCACAAGACCAACAGGTGGATCTAACCATGGACAGTATCTTCCARGTTATCCATGACTGTGAGACATGYGCTGCCATCAAGCAGGYCAAATGGGTCAAGCCCCTGTGGTATGGGGGAAGGTGGGACAAGTACAAGTAYAGAGAGGCCTGGCAGGTTGATTACATCACACTGCACCAGACCTGCCAGGGTCTGGTGAGCATTACGTGCTCACAATGGTAGAGGCAACCACTGGATGGTTGGAGACCTACCCTATGCCTCACACCACTGCCCATAGCACCATCCTGGGCCTTGAAACACAGGTCTTTTGTWGGCATGGTACTCCAGAGAGAATTGAGTCTGACAACCGGACCCATTTCAAGAACAGCCTTACAAACACCTGGGCTAGGGAACATGGCATTGAGTTGGTGTACCATATCCCCTACCATGAAACTGCTGCTGGCAAAGTGGAACGGTGCAATGGACTCTTAAAAACCACCTTGAAAGCACTAGGTGGGGGGGACTTTCAAAAACTGGGAGAAGCACTTGGCAAAGGCCACATGGTTATTTAACACCTGAGGCTCCACCTACTGAGCCGGCTCTGCCCACTCTGAGCCGTTACACACCACAGATGGGGATAAAGTTCCCATAGTGCATGTCAGGGGACTGTTGAGAAAAGCCGTTTGGATCAATTCCACCTTGCATAAGGACAAACCCATCCAAGGGGTCTTCTTTGCTAAGGGACCAGGTTACACATGATGGGTGATGCAGGATGATGGAGAAACCCACTCTGTACCTCAGGGAAATTTGATTTTGGGTGAGAACCYCTTGTAATGTTGGGATGTCAGTATACCACTGTTTGTTGAATGGTACTGCTACTATATGTATATATGTATATAGTTATATAGTTAGAATGATGCATGTATGCATAGAGTTACAGATATGTGCATACATGTAGGTATTAATCAAATGGTATGGGAAAAAAAAATTGGGGTGGATAATGCTGTGGGTTAAGGTTTCTCCTTTTGTTGCCTTTCTTGGGGAATTTTCTTTCCCATTTTGTTGCTGGGATACACTGATTGCCAAGTCATTCTTTTGATGGCAGATTGATTGGGGAAGACAAAAGAACCTGTGCTCCACCCAAAGGGTCTCCCTGGGCACTGCTCCTGCCTGGCAYRTTTTTTTTCTTCCTCTCTTTGGAGAGAGGGAAGTTCTCGCGGGAGGTTTGTGGTCAGGGAGGGTGTGTGTKTGTGGGRGGGGTGGGGGGATAGCTTCACTTCCTGCTCTGCTTGGCTTGGGGGAGGACGGTGGACCTGCTGCTGCAGATTCCAGCGTCTCCAGTCRTTGGTTCCTGTTTGCTACACTGTGATCTTCTGCCCCCCTTGCCTTGTGGGGACCCATGCATTGATTGAGTTCTGCTGCRTCCTGTCTCACAGCCACGGGATTCTGCTCGTCTTTTTGCCCATCTGACCGTTCTGAGGTTTTTTGCTRTCCAGAGGAGCACCGAGATCGGTGTTTTTCCACTGTGAGTTTGTAGGGAGACTTTTGTCCATCCATCTCTGCCGTTTTGTGTCCATCCTTGGCCACTTGGTAGATTTGAACCTACCTGGGACCTGTGCCACAGCGCCCCCTTCAGTCGCCAGAGAATCATTGCACCTGCCCTGCCTGGCTGGGAGCCAACAGCGCCCCTGCCGGCTGGGACTGTAACTGCACCAAAGGAGAGGGTGTGTCTGTGTGAASCTGTCACTGGGTTTGTGACTGGACTGGTTGTTGCTATTGTTACTTGTTTCACCTTGTTATACATATTAGTAAAAACTGTTATTCCCTTTTACCCATATTCTTGCCTGAAAGCCCGTGATTTTTTCAAAGCTATAATAAATTGGAGGGAAGGGGGGTCATATCCACCATATCCAAGGGGGGTCATATCCAAGGGGGGTCCCTGCCTTCATTGGCAAACACCTGTCTTTCAAACCAAGACACTTACCTGAGTTTTCAATTCACTGCTAATGTTTTCTGCAGTTCATGACTGAAGGAATCTCTCTGAGAAACCTAAGCCTGTGATATCTGTGTCTCTGATGGACATGTAGTTAGGGCTCAGACTGGGTCATTGTGCTTCAGCTGTAGCACCTAAGATCTTCTCTGTAAATACTGAGTGATAAATAGCATCCCATCCACAGCCTTATTAATATATACTTGTCTTTATATCACAGCTGTAATGCAACTTTGAAGTTATCATTCCTGTTTTTTTTATACCAGCGGAAAACACTAAAAACAGGAAAAAGAGTGGGACACGGATGTTACAGTAGGTTAATTTTTCTTATTGTGAAATGGTGTATTACATCAAATATGCTTTTGRAGTTACAGTGGTATCTTGGAAAAAGGAAGATAGTGCTGGTTTTGCTTGGGATCATTTGCTCCACTGTGGCTGTTGTGGGGCTGTGTTTTGGATTTGTGCTGAGCACAGGGTTGATAATATAGAGATGTTTTCATTATTGCTCAGCAATTTGCACARAGCCAAGACCTTTGCTGCTTTTTKTACAGCCACAAAAAGCTGGCAGGGAACGTGGGGGTGGTTGGGAGCTTGGGAGGAGGCACAGCTCGGACAGGTGACCCAAACTGACCAGAGGGATATTCCAGAGCACAGGAGGTCATGCTCAGTATGTAAATTAGGGGGACATTTGGACTCATGGTGTCTGTCTTCCCAAGTCACTGTTACATGTGATGGGCTCAGCTCTCTTGGGGATGGCTGAACACCTGCCCTTGGGCTGCAGTGAAATAATTCCTTGTTTTGATTTGCTTTTGTGTGTGGTTTTTGCTTTTCCTGTTTAACTAGCTTTATCTCAACCCATGAATTTTCCATCTTTTACCCTTCCTGTTTGCTCCCCAGTCCTGCTCCTGGGGGATTTAGCAAGTGGCCCCATAGGGTTTGGCTGCTGGCTGGGGCTAAAACACTACAGTTTCTTAAACTATCTTTTCTTTCTCCCTAGCTAACTATTCAAGAATTGGTGCTACCCTGAAAGCAATTCTCTCTGAAATGCTTACTCATATGAAGGGAAGTTAGAGACAGGTTGGCTTTGGAAAACAGGTTGGCTTTCAAAGTCTGAATATCAAACTCAAAATAATATTCTTTTGAAGAGTTTCAGGTCAAAGCATTGTTAGCACTTTAGTTCAGTGAGTAACTTCAAATTATGTGGATGATGCAGTAAAAAATTCAAAACCTTTTTTTTTTTTTTTTTTTTTTTGCAATCTGAGGAATTAGTTAGTCAGTAATAAAATAATCATTATTTGATGCTTTTCCAAATTTTCATCATTCTGACATGACAGAGACATTCCTGTAGGTTTCCCCAGAGTTCATMCTTTGAGGAGCAGGATGCCATTCTGACTTATGCTAAGTGTCATCTTACTTTATTTTTTTGTTTAAGTTCTGCTATGGAATTACAGGGTACTGTCAGGTGTATTTTCAGTGTGAAGAAAGTTGTTATACTGGCACTTCAAAGGCAACATTTTTACAAAATATTACAGGATTTTGAAAGATCTACTTATATGCATATTTATTTTACATTAAAGTCTACCTGAAGAGGCCCAGAAATGCATTCCATGCCATTCATGTATGAGTCAGAAACGGCCTGTGTAGTATGCAGAATACTGTATCAATATTGCCTGTCTTCTTGATAATTTTTTCAGCATTGAGCAGGTTCCTTATTGTGACCACTGCTTTTGGTGTTATCACATTCAGTCTTGATGGTTTTTGTGATACCAAAGTGTGGATGCACAGAAAGCTCCCTTCAGCTAAGGGACAGTTATCTGGCAAGCATACTACAGTTTTTGCTTTTCCTCAATGTTTTTGTATGCCATAAAGTTGTCTTTAAAATACACAAAAATGCATCTCGTCTTGCTAGGTAATTTTGCACCCTCTTCTGGCCAAGACCTTCCCTTTTTAAGGCATAAATCTTCTAAGATAGAAGGATTGAACATGAAATTACTTAGCGTTGAAACTAAGTGTTCACACAGGAGGGTGTGTTGTCTATAGGCCAACTCCTCTTTACTGCAGAAATACAAAGACACCAAACCATTCAGGTCCTGGAAGTTAGCCATGTTCTCACCTGCTGTGCTCAAATACTCCAGAACTACATCTCAGAAAGAAAAAAAAAGTGTATGTTGAAATAAATGCATTTTCATGAAACTGTCTTCTTCTACATCTCCCAGCAGACCTCTTATCACCAAGATAAAACCTTTGCTTTTCTTACAGTGAGAGACAAGGCCCTTCCAAACTGCGCAAGCTTCTATGCTGCTTTTCTATCACCACATATATGTCTTCAGCCTGTGCAGTAAAAGGGAAAGTGCCATTTAAGATGGTCAGAAAAATTGCTGTGGTTCTGTAATTTGTGCAAATATTTGAGTAAATCAGTATCTGTCCCTATATTTCTCCTTGAGTTCCTACACACACTGTATAAATATGAAAGTAGCTGTAACTCAGATGGCACAACATCAGCAAGGTCTGTAGTCATGTCTTACTACACTGAGCAAAAAATCTTGGTTTGAAAACAACTGAATAGTTTCACTATAGCCCTTAAAAATTAACTGCAGCAGGATCTAAACCAGCTGATGCTTAGCTGTGAGTTTCATGCCACTGCACTAATTTGAAACTCTACTGAATCTTTTTAAATATTTCTTTKTCCCTTTTTGAAAGCCCACTGATCTTTTACACTCCTGTCACCTGAGAGAGCTCCAGTTTTTGCTCCCAGCTCATTATCTGTAACAATTTTAAAAAGATGCTAAATAAGCACAGGCCAATTGAGTGCAAATTGTGGTATTTTTTTTTTTTAACTTGCTAAAAAAGATACTTTGTTAATTTTTTCTTTTTTTTTTTTAATAGATTGTGCATGGCCTAGGTTGACATTTGAGGTTTTGCATGTCCTAAACATATCTTAAACCTCTTATAGTTGTGACATTTCTATTTCAACACTGATTTGTATTTACTAGATGYTTCATGTTCTTCAACAGGTTTTCTGTTGCAATCATATGGATGACTTAAAATTAGAAACCAAGCAGAATCTTGGAATCTCCTTATCTAACAGCCTATGAATAGAGAAAACCCTTTGGAAATATTTGTGGAAATTGTACCTTTGTTTCTTGGGCAATCGAGGAGGCATTATTTGCTCTGCTGATTTTGCAGTTGAATTTAACACTAAAAATAATTATTCACATGGCAAGTGCACAAGACACAGTTTAAGCAGAAAACACACTTAGAATCCAGGCCAGCTCTGTTGGACAAGTATTTGAAAAAAAATCCACTGGTCATGGATAAAATACTGGAAAAATCTGTTGAAAGGAAAGCTAGATTTTTTTTTTTTCTGGCCATTTTCCTCACTTTCCAAAGGCATAAAATGCAGTAGAAGCTAAACAGAAATTTTAGCCACGAGTCAAACCTTTATAGTAAATTATTTGTTCATTGTTTCCTATTCTTTTTTTCTGGACTGCAGGCTTTAAAACTAAGAGTCTTCCCTAAGAACCTGAACTGAATTTCCATCCTGTTTCCTGCTGGACAATGGCCTAAGGTGTTAACTCTGCTGGATTAAAACTTGCAGCATCTGGCCTTAATGAATGGCATCAAATCTGTGGCTTTTTTTCTTTTTGCAAAATCTTAATCTTTGATTAATAGCAATCCTCTCATGGAAATGTTCAAGGAGGATTCAAGATTTAACAAACTGTGGATACATGGTTTGAACACAAACATGGTACAGTCCTGAGTTTTCAAATAGGGAGCTATATTGAGCTATGAGGACCTCTAGTCCCCTGATTTGTAGTTATCAGACAGAATTTGTTTTAAGCACATTAAAAGCAGGCACACTTTTAAAGAAAGAAGTTTCTGAAATATTTATACCTTTTCAATGACTGCATATTTATATGGGTAAATCTATAACAAAATCTGCACTCTTCCTCTTAAAAAATCTTGATTTTCTTTCTTATTATCAGAAGAAATATGTGGCCAACACCACTCCAAACTCCTGGCTAGCCTATATTTTAGACATACTGTAGTTTACTGTTGAGTCACTGGAGGTTCTCCCAAAGAGGAAATTGACTGGAACTACAGCACCCAAAAGTTACGGATGCTTTCTGAAGTCTCAATAAACTTTATACAGCAACGGTTTTTCTGCTATTCTGGATRGTGGGGGCAGGGGCTAGAGGCTTACATGGGATCAAAATGCCATCTTTTTCACAACAGTAAATTTCACTGGTTCCAAGCTTGCTGCAGTTCCCTTTTTATTGCAAATACATCAAACTGTCTCTGATATATCAGGCATGTCAAGCCTGATAAAGGTTCACACATCAGATGCTGACTTGCAGGGGGTGTTTAGAAGCAGGGGGGGTAGTTGACATAAGGTACAAGCAGCCTTTCACATGCACTTAAAACATGCTATTTTTATGGTATTTTTTTAATTTTATTTTTGGGGTTGTTTTTTTAACAGACAATGGGAGACAGGATATGTGTGAAGAAAGGTGGCTGTGTGCCTCCTCTCACACAAGATCCATTGATTTCAGAAGACCTAGAAACCTCTCCCTGCCCATGTCTCTTTTCCTTTCATTTCTAATAAGCAGACTGTATTKCCAGTTAAATATGCTTGTAATTAATGACTGAATTTTCACTACTGTTGCTTATATATTTTTTAATCAGAATTTGATTTTTGCTGACAATTATTTTTCTGAGCTAAAACTGTAGAGTCAGGTGTGAGAACAACTTTGACAYGTTTTTGTGAAGCCCAAAATTATCTGTGCATGGCATGGAGAAAAATGTTCTGTAATTTCAATCATTGCATATAAAAACATGGCATCTTTACCCATTTAATGTGCAGAACTTTCATTCACTCCTCATTTTTCTTCATTTATCAACCTGACTGTGGGTTTGGTTCAGAAAAAAGTATCTAGCAAAAAAGTGTTAAAATTACAATATAATGACTTGATTATATGAACCGCTCTTGATACATTAATGTATGTTCTGAAACACCTGTGTTTTCTGTCTCTTACAGGTAATACTGTGCTATTGAATTTATCTGATAAATTCACCTTCCCTCTTTGTTCCACCTAAGTAACAATRCGTACATTTGGGCAGACAGTGAAAAGTAAACTCATGGCAGTGACTCACAAAGAGAAGTCCCTGGCTAAGAGTCATGATAAAATTGTCAGTAACATATGGAAAGTTATTCTATGTTTTACTGTAATTCTTTTTCTGAGCATCCTATAAAACCTGATTTATGTCTGTCAAAGGATATTGTGAAACCAGCTCCACCAATAGCAATAAAAAGTCACCAGCCTAAGGAAGCTTTGACATAAAGCCAAGTGTAATCTCCATATGTAGTTTTTAAGTGTGGGCTCATCTTGACTCACAGAATCACAGAATATGCTGAGTTGGAAGGGACCCTCAAGGATCATTGAGTCCAACTMCTGGATCTGCACGGGACACYCCAAGAGTCACGCCATGTGCCTGAGAACATTGSCCAAGCACTCCTTGAACTCTGTCAGGCTTGGTGCTGTGASCACTTCCCTGGGGAACCTGTTCAGTRTCCAGCCACCCTCTGGGTTAAGAACCTTTTCCTGATATCCAACCTAAACCTTCCTCGACACAACTTCATGCTATTCCTGTGGGTTCTCTCACTAGCGACCACAGAGATCAGTGCCTGCTTCTCCTCTTCACCTCACAAGGAAGCTGTAGACTGCAATGAGCTCTCCCCTCAGTCTCCTCTTCTCCAGGCTCAACAGACTGAGTGACCTTAGTCACTCCTMATAGGGCTTTCCCTCAAGGCCCTTCATCATCCTCATGGCACTCCTCTGGACAYTCTYTAACAGTTTAATATCCTTTTTGCATTGTGACATCCAAAGCTGCCCCCAGCRCTCGAGGTGAGGCTGCCCCARSWCAGAGCAGAGMGGGACAATCCCCTCCYGTGCCYSKCTGGTGATGCTGTGCCTGATGCCCCCAGGACAGGGTTGTCCCTCCTGGCTGCCAKGGYACTGCTGGCTCATGTTTAACTTGCCATTGACCAGGACCCCCAGAYCCCTTTCCATGRTGGYGCTCTCYGGCCTCTCATTCCCCAGTCTGTCTGYAKTGCCTGGCTTGTCCCATCACAGGTGCAGAATCCTTTGTTGAATTTCATATGTTTGGTGATTGCTCAGGCCTCTACTTTGTTGACATCTCTCTTCAGGGCATTCCTGTCTTTGAGAGAGAGCCCTCCCAGTTCTGTATCATCTGTGAACTTGGGTTGCGTTCTAACCATGGAGAACTGCAAGGAGTTCTTTTAAAATGGATGGTCTAGAACGAAATGAGCTCAAACGAGACAAACTTGGTATCTGAGAACCGCTTATTGGCAACAAAAAAAACGAGAAGTAATTGCCTACGAGTGAAGTCAGAAACAGGCAAGAGGCTCMAGCAGGCAGGCGGCTCAGGCAGGTGGCTCTGGCAGGACAGGAGGCAGCTGGGTCAGGCAAAAAAGCGGGGCGAGGCAGACGCTGCACTCGAGGTTTGGAGGGCAGCCGGCGTCCTGCCGAGCGACCAGCAGGAGGGAAGGCTGATACGTGGGGGCGAGTGAGAGCTGGCGAGGGCAGAAGCCAGGCAGGCCCCAAAGTCCTGGCTGAATATTAGTGGCAAAAAGCAGAATAAAGACCCCCTAAAGTCCACATCCCAAAACTCATGGCCCCAAAGCTAGTATTGAGGTTACTTTTTATGGCCCCTGGCTCCTCTCAAAGTCCGCCTGCTGACTAAGAAACCATTAGTCCAGTCCAAMTTTCCTACGCTATCCATTGGTGGAGACCTTCCACCATCTGATTGGAGAAGTGTCTCTGRGGGGTGCAGTGTCTCCTGCTGACTGCCTATTCCATGTGAGGTGTTGCTAGGAAAGTCTTCTCAGAAACAAGGCTTCTCTCATCTCCTTGTTGCCTCCTGCAAGACGTACGTGTGTTTTCCTTGCCCCACGTGCTTCTGACAACCACTGTTGAAGCAAATCAAGATTAAAATGGCTTGTCACAACTTGCTTCCAGTCCTGCATCCAAGTGCGTTATGAAGATGTTGAAAGCACAGGGCCAAGGATGGAGCCCCACTAGTGACAGGTTGCCAGCCTGACATCACCCAATTCACTAAAACCCTTTTAAACCTTCAAGGAAAAATATGATTGTTCAGCTTTCAGATATGAATATACGTATTTTTCACACTGCCTCTCTTTTATCTTATAAATAGRAAGGCATATATCCAAAATGAAAATTTATGATATGGGCTAAGCAGTGCACAAAATATAGCAATTTCCATGGAAAGACTCTATTAAACAAAAGACATGATCACAACCTTTACCCCCCGCCCTTTATTAATTTATTAATTAATTGTATTCTTCTCCAGAAGGCAATGTCCCTAAAGAGGAARAGATATTTATGAAAAGTCCAGCTGACAGCATTAGCAGGTGAATCAGTTAATCATATATTCTGAGTTAAACAGCATTGCTGYTATATAGATGCTAGATCTCTGCCCTGGGGCACATATGCTGAAGAGATGGAAAAGACAGCACCCCAGAGAAGAATGAAAGGTACCATTATTATAACTTGTATGACAGTATGATCTCGTTGATTATTCTCAGTTTCTTATTTCATTTTCTGTTTTATTTTCATTTACTAAAAATGGCAGCATATTTTCTGGRTTGACTGCCACTTACAGTATTTAGTAATAGATGCAGAGTAATACATAATTACTTCTGACTTCTTGCTATCTATAAATCTGAAGTTCATGAAATGAAATTTTTACTGTCTTTTCCTTCTCCTTTACTGTCACTTCTCACATGTTACCAGMCAGCTGCTGTAAAGTTTGGGAGGTCATATTTCCTATTTTTCCTAGGTTCTCTCCCTTGATTAAAGTAATCTGAATGGAATAAAGTAGAGAAGACATTTGGAAGTATTACAGGGGGGGATGAGGAAGGAAAGCAAACATACAATGTTGCCTTAATATGCAGGATAGATTCCAAGACTTTATGGCTAAAAGGAATCATAAGATAATCCTGTGTGACTTTATATCTCAGGGCAGAAAATTGCACTCTATTGTTCCTACATTAACCAACATTCTAAAATGACAACAAAAAGTAGGGCAATCCCATGTCCACTGATATTCCCTTTTAGTGTGCAGGCATCCTATAGAATCATAGTATCTTATTAAGGTTGGAAAAGACCTTTAAGATCATCAAGTCCATCCATTAATGCAGCATGACCAAGTTTCCAGGCACCTCATCAACTTTTTTTGCCCACATTTGGACATGCTAATCTTCACTGTTATTGTGCTTAATTTCATATTCAAATTTACTAGTGTCTTCTTCCAGCCATTGGATGATGATGCATCCATTTCTGCTAGATTACCAAGATCCTCAAAGCCTGCCATTCATAAATCCATTAATATATAAAAATTATACAGGTAGGCCCTTAACAACAAGGACCTGACAGTTAACTTTCAAGTTCCATTTTATTATCTTTATAGAGCTAATTTTATGCTTGGTTTAATATAGAATTCCACGAAACCTCTACAGGTTAACTTGAGCAACAGAAAACCTTGTAGTTTCAGGTCATCCTAACTCAGACCAGGTCACAGTTTCTCATGTAAGCCCAACATCAGGTTGATGACATAATGAATGCTCTGAGTCAGAGATTTGAGTATATCCTTATGTATATCACAGATCATTGATTTCACCCCATTACCATKGTATGAAGTGCAGTAATGTGTGTTTAACAAATGTATATTTACAGAGAAGGAACTAGTGTTTATCTGGATAAATCAAAAGATGCAAAATCCAGCATTTCCACTGATAAATCCATCTTTTAATCATTTCACTGTTACTAATACATGCCATATTTTTAATTCAAATTTGTCTTTTTAATTAGCTTCCATCCATTAGCATTTTTGTCATTATTTTTTTTCATTAGGTTTAAGAACTGGGGTTTTTGGCTTTTTTCTCCTTCTTCCTCTTATACCCTGCAACCAAATCACCTTTCAACTTCTCTTTTTATGGAATAAGTGGACCCAGTTTCTAAGTTTCTCAGTGTCAGATATATTATTTTAATCTCAACAAACCTTTTATTTTTCAAGTTAACCTCAGAGTCATTTTCCTTGGTGACTTATCACTAATACTTAACTAATAACTTTGCCACAGCATTTGTCTCCAATATGTTTTCTTACGGTACCACAGTACGTCTAATTTCATCTAATCCTCTGCAACCGCAACACTCACATTAAATTATAGCAGGGTAAAGGATATAAATATATAGGATATTTTGAAAATTATATGAATGCAGAAATACATGACATKTTTGGGGTTTTTTAAAATAAAGTTGAATATTTATAATTAATTTACCTCAGACTGCTCAGTTGCAGCAGTCTTCCAGTGAAAAGTGGTTACCTTATCACTGGTCACAGAATGACATGAAGAGAAGGTAAATATGTATTGCTGGGACAACACATTCCCATTTTATGTACAGAAATCTCTCTTCTATGTGGGTGGAATACAACAACTCCTATCTTCACTGAAAAATCAATTTCAGTATAACRGCCACAGATTTAGGACCCTGTTTGTGTACATGATGAGTAACAGAGCTACAGAACGACAGAGCCATGAGGAACCTACTAGAGAAAATTCTGCCTCTGCTTAGACACTAGAGGAAAGAAAACATATTTGAGTCTTTGAAAAGGACTTTAACTGTGAGAACTTGGCAAGAGCTCAGATGTGGCATGAGGTCGAGATGCATTTCTTCATAGTGGCTCTATATTTRACCTTCCTGACACCCAAAAAGTCATTTTGCAAAGCTACTTCCATGTGGTGARAGCATCAGTAATGTTTCAATTTCAGGTTCATGTATGAAAATCRTTCAATAAGAACTCAATTGCAGTCAAAACTAACAGAGATATAATTAGAATATTTTTCCACATTACACTTCTGTCTTCCTGTAATATCAGCTGWGTTAGAATGACCACAATGCAATGCATGGATGTATTTAGTCTTCAGCCACAAGCTTCAGAGAAAAAAAACAAACAAAAAATCCAAGCAAAAACTTGAGCAGGCTGAACATACTGAAAACAAGAGAACTAAGGTCTTCAKAGCACTAAGCATCCTTAGTTATCACAAATTTACCTGGTAAGCACTGTTCAACATGACCTCAAAAATCAGCCTTCMGCAAAATAAATACTGGAAAGTCATCAGTGGAGCCTCAATCCTTCATCACAGTTTCCTGTCAGTTTCCTACTGCTTTTACATAATTTAAGTCAATTAAGCTACCCTGGATTTCTATATGTTTTTAAAAGATCAGTAAGACCAGTTGCCATGTAAGATCACAAGGCCTTGAATAACAAAGAGAACTTCAGAACATTAGCCATTGACAGGTGATAAAACATTGGCTTGAAACATGAATAACTGTATGCTACCCGTTGTAATACCATACGTATTTATTCACATAAGCAGTGTTAGTTGATTAAATAGGCTCATTCTACTGAAAAAAAGACTACTAAGAAAGTAGAAAATTAGGTGTTTTGTCGGTTCTAGATCTCTGGTTTTATTCTTAACATGATCAAGTATATAAAGGCCAATTTAATAGATTTATATCTTTATATGGTAGCTAGACAAAAGAGAATATCAAGTAGTAGCTCAGGACCATATAGGACTATACTTTAAGTCACTAAAAAACACCACTGCGGAYGTAAAAGAACAAGTTCCAAATCAATATCTCCCCCTC
>NW_026623520.1:783675-788486 GCF_030028575.1 Malurus melanocephalus | reverse complement strand
CATTAGCCCAAGGCTGAAGGGTTTTGATAATCCCACCTGTAATGAATGACTGGAAAGTTGCCAGAATGAGTTTAATTTTTCTTCTTTTTTTTTTTTAAATTTTTCTTCTTTCTTTCTTTTCTTTCTTTCTTTCTTTTCTTTCTTTCTTTCTTTCTTTCTTTCTTTCTTTCTTTCTTTCTTTCTTTCTTTCTTTCTTTCTTTCTTTCTTTCTTTCTTTCTTTCTTATTTTTTTAACTTTCTTTCTTCTTTCTTTCTTAATTTTTCTTTTTTAAAAATTTTTCTTCTTTTTAACCTGGCATCTTGATTAATAAACTTACTATATTAAAAGCATTAATAAAACCATGAACAGCCATCTTAATGTTTAACATGATGTTAAATATAACCTTTCCCTTACTTGGGGAAAATGCATTAGCTTTRCACATGCACATTTTATGTGTGATGGTTTAGCAAAACACAGTTTGAGTGTTGGGATAAAAATTCAAGTATCGCCACTTAAACTGACCAATCTTCCAGCTTCATCTGACAGGAACAGAGTCCTGTTCATTTACTAGTTTATTACATTGGTGAACAAATCTCTTCATCCCTTGCTAAAGAAGACTATATAAAAGATCACATTCTGTTTGCCAACCTCTCTTTAGGCACTTAAATATTATTTTTAATTCTCTTGTTCAATCCTTCATCAACAACTGCAGGAGCTGGAACATCTGTCATTTCTCAATCCAGCAATCCCTAAAGAGTCTTGTCCTGAAATAAAGAAAGACAAAAGCTGATTTTTATCAGTATGTTTGGCAAGATGTGACCACAATGTTTACAAGTCAGAAACCTTGACATTCCTTCAGCAAATCTCTGTTAAACCACAAATTGCACCACTCTGTGGAGCAGCCATCATTGAGAACATTTCCCCATCCATTATTACATAGACACACATATGCTTATGGGAAGGAACACTGGCACTTCACCTGTCCAAAGCTGGTTTTCTTAAAAAAACCCCATTTTTTATTTGGTTTTTGGTGACTAGTGATTAATAAAGTAATGACAGGGTTCAAAAAATGAAAATTTAGGTCTCTATTTAACTCCAGATTTTCAGCATTAAAAATACTCCRGTTTGGGAATGTTGTAGGCTAGATAATGAAGGGGATGTACTGGTATCTTGTCCGTCCTAAATACAATGCAAGAGCAAAAGCCAGCAGTTTATCCCTCCTGATTCCAGTTGCTGTACCTTGYAATAGGACTGATAGAAGAAAGAAAGACAACCTTTATGTGTGTTTAAGAGCAGTCAGAGCCAAAACAGCAGGGAGATCATTACAGAGGATAGAGCTGGAATGGGAGTGAGAAGAAAATGAGGACAAAATGCTCCTGCAATTTGCCAGAAAGCAAGATAAGTGGTTTAAATTAATTACTTGCCTCTGGAATCCCTTTTTTATAGATACTGTTATAGATATATTGTGTACATTTAATGTTTTTACATTAGTGTGACAACTCTGCAAAGGATTGGTGTTGTGCTCTGGGTGACTGCACCAAAAACTAAAATCATAACTGTATACCTCCCTTTTCCTTCCCTTTCCCAACAGACTTCCATTAAAAAAGTAAATAAGCAGACCAGGAAGGGTGCTGTTTCCCTCATCCTTGCTCTGATCTAAGTCATAATCTCCACCTCCCCTTGTCAGTAAGCCATTACATCATACTCCATGACAGTTCCCCTGCATTTGGGTCTGCTCCCTGATCTTCCTTTCCTTTTCCATCCGGGGGCTTGTTTAGGTCCAGCATCTGCRTAGTTGAGGGCACAGGAGAGGCAAGCTCCATCCTAATTTCTGTTGCCCAGCACTATTCTTGGATGGAGGAATCAAAAGAGCCTTTAATACTTTAGTTTTATTTATACAATTCTATAGTCATTTTCTTCATCTGTTGTAGAGCAAAGTTCCAGCTTGAGAAAACAAACTGTGGACAAAGAGTTTTGGTACTGAAAGCACCAAATACTCCCTAGTAATCAGCAATACTACCAGGACTATCTACAATATTTTAGTATTAATTGTAATTACAGAAAGGTAATTATTTTTTCCCGATTAAAAAAAGAAAATTTCTCCCAGAATTTTTTAGCTAATATTTTCCATTTCAACGTATTCTAATTTAAATATAATTCTCAAGTTCCATATGGGTATTGAAATATTCAATACAAGCTGAAGGGAAATGATATTCTGGTTATTAAATGGAAACGTCTGTAAAAGAGGACCTGGCTTCTAAAAATGAAAGGACTTGTCATAAACTTTGTGCATAGTGGAATATTCATATGACCTCCAATGTATTTGAGGCAATGTTGCTGTTTGCAAATAAATTAAAAGGAAGCCTCAGTGTATTGACTTATCAGGCCCTAATTGTAAAAATTTCCTTATTACAAACAAGAAAACTTAGAGAAAAAAAGCTGTTCAGTGCTTGTACTGAAAGCAGGAAAGGTCAATACATTTATTTTCATCTTTCGTAAAGGAACTGAGAAAGACTAGGGATGAGAATCTCATGTTTACTCAGTTACATTTTATTTGACAAAAGACCCTGATGTTGCAGAACGTCAAGTCAGTGTTTTTGTTAAATAATTAAGGCTGCCTAGGAATCTGGTTCACAAGCCAGGTGCAAAATTAAAAAGTTCGAGGCAGGAAATAGGAGATCACCGTACTCTTGAAAGCAAGTAAATACCAAGTAAAGATTATGTAGCAGTACTTACTAAATTTTTTAACGCCTTCCAACCAAAGCTGAAGCAATGAAATGAGACAATTACACAGAAGCTACACAGAACAAGAGATGTCAGTACTTGTGTCTGCCAATAATGTTCTAGGGATTCAGTGAAGTCCCTGACAARGTGGATTAATTTAGAAAAACTTCAAATCATCATCTGAATAGCTACACTGTCATTTAAAATCAGTATTCTTAAAGTGCCCCTCCTCCCTATCTCACTATGACTCGCTTTCCACCAACAGATAGGTGATCAAGATTTATTGGAGGAAAAATCTTATGAATGGACATTTCAAAGTCTCCTGGCTGAGCTATCATWGAAGCTTCATTTTAACTTGTTTTCAACTCTTTCTGCCAAGATGAAGTGCAAAAATAAGTTCAATCAAAAGCATGCAAGTGTGATGCAAATAGTTATTTTGTTCTGGTTGTTTAGCAGTAATGTATTAAATAAAAGATACAGCATTGATACATTCATCACCTACTGAGAGTATTCAGCAATAATGGAGACAGTCTTCAGCTACTCCTTGATATCTCTTGAATGAAACTGGGGCTTCATACAGGATTAGGTACTCACCTGAAAAGTTGCAGCTCTTTTAGGACATGTTCTGTAGTCAGACGTTAGCTTTCACTTATTGCAGATTCAGTTTGTCTTTCTCTTGACTGTAATGTGTATTGCACTTGRAAAAAATTGAATATCTGTGATTTCCTCAGTTGTGGTTTCACTAGTCCTTTCTCCCATGATGACTGGGAATTATGAAGAGGATACTGACTGGGGAGATACKCATCTTCAAACATTCCACAGCCTGCCAAAATGAGGAATGCAATAAACTTCCTCCATTTTCACTGGCAATAATACCACTTGTATGACTAAACTGCAGCAAGGGAGACTTAAGCTAAACATTAGGAAAACCTCACAATGGTAAGCAATGAAGCACCAGAGTGGGCTTCCTAAGAAGATACTGATTTTTCTGTCACTGCATTCTTTTTGAAAAAAAAAAAAAAAAAACCAAAAAAAAACAAAACACTGTCAGGAAGGGTTTATGTATTTTTGATTCTGCCCTGAGGATGAGAAACGAGGCAGATGACCTCCTGGGGTCTTTTCCAGCCTCTTTTTTTTTTTTTTTTTTTATGATCCCATGTGTGTTGAACAGAAAATAGGGATATTTTAGTATATCCTAATTCTAGTATAAATCCAAGTAGTAGCTAATCCACCTCAATCTGTACTGTAAACTAGAAGTGAGTGTTTGCTGCTCCTTGAAATAAAGGGAGATGGTAGAATGATTATAACTTCCAACGTTGTTTTCCAATGAAACCAATTGAAGAACCGTGGCTTCCTTAGATCACAAAATATGATTGATATTTGCTCAGACTCAAAACAGGGAAATTACTTCATTTTGTCCATGGGCAACTACCTGTAACCTAGAATTAGAATTAAAAGCATTCAACACAGTTAGCCATTTTCTTTTCCTGATTAAATGAGGGGAAAAAACCTCAAACAGATTAATTTTGTCTTGACAATACTTATGATATTTCTGTAGGTAAAATTCAACTCAGAATGTTCAGTACCTATCTATTCTGTCGCCTCAAAARGAAATAGCCTGAACTCTTTTTATGAATGTTCAAACACACTGTGCAAAATACTATGCCAAAATTTTAGTTAATACAGATCTCACATTTTCAGATTTATCCTAAGGCTTGTGTTGTGGGTTGACCCTATCACTCCCCTTCCCTCTGGGACGGGGGGAAGTAAGATGGCGAACAGCCAGCGGGGTGAGATAAAGTAGTTTTATTATAGCTAAAATACAAAATATAAGCAAAGACTTGCGCGCGCAAAAGCTAAAGGCAAAGAAAGAAATCAATCTCTACTTCCCATTAGCAGCATTGTTYAGGCACTTCCTGGGAAGCAGGGCCTCAGCACGCCTAGTGGTTGCTCTGGAAGGCAAACMTTGAAAACTCATGAATGCCCCCCCTTTCCCTCTCTCTCTCCTCGCTTRTATATCTGAGCTGACGTCATATGGTGTGGAATATCCCTTTGGTTGTTTTGGGTCAGCTGGCCTAGTCCTGTCCCCTCCCAGGATCTTACACAC
>NW_026623520.1:766135-781735 GCF_030028575.1 Malurus melanocephalus | reverse complement strand
ATACTCCAAAATCTCTGGCTTCTGGCCAATCCAAAATCTCTTCCAGGATTCCTGGGAAATTGGGTTTTCCCATTCGGGTTCRTTGTGTAATTAATGCTATCCATTTACTCCATGTAGCACTGGTCGCATGATKGGTTGAGGGGATGTTTCCTTTGAACATCCAGTGTAAAACAGGCAACCGTGGTGCCAAGAGGAGACACGCTTCTGTCCCAACGACTTCTGAGGCAGCTGGAACACCCTCATAAGCTGCTAGTATCTCTTTCTCAGTAGGAGTATAATGGGCTTCTGATCCCCVATAACTTCGGCTCCAAAACCCCAATGGTCGACCTCGAGTTTCTCCAATGGTCCTTTGCCAGAGGCTCCAKGTGAGGCCATGCTCCCCAGCTGCAGTGTAGAGGATATTTTGCACGTCTGGTCCCATCCGAACAGGCCCAAAATCTTCTCATCAATCATAACCACCAAAATGATGTTTAGAGTAGATACCACGACCTGTTTCATAAATCAAGGTCTCTGTTATTAAGCAGATGTACAGGTGTCATATTTACACAATATATGCAAAAGGGTGAGTAAAACCTGAGATCTTCTTCCTTGTCCAGCTAGAAGAAGACTTGTATAAGACCTATACAAAAATCGTTCAACCTTAGTGTTGTATCTTCAGGAGCAAGAACAGATTTACARAATAATCCAATTTAACCTTTATTAAGGTATATAAATACTGTAGTTCAAATGAAAATTCTGATTTGTGAATTTCATTTAAATATTCAACTATCCATATATCAGTTTTTTTCTTCAAACATTTGAATTTAACAATCAYGTTCACAAAGAAAATACAATTTGCTTGCTACTGTCTGATTAGCAAGTTCAAACATGGCTTCCTACACCATAATCAGTCAGAGTGCATAATGATTATTGACAGGTTCTTAAATGAATTATGGTTCATGTTCACAAAATTAGTTTGCAGATCAACATGAARTATGGTTTTGCAGCTAATGGTCTTTGAAACTAGATTGAAGGGGGATTTTTTTTTTAAACTGTCCCTGGAGCAAATTTTATTAATTTGAAGAAAATTTCCTAATATATATATATATCATATCACTCTTCAGCATCATCTGGAAGTTGACAAGTTTTCTTGTTAACATTCAAGGCCCTTTCAGTGATGAATCCTTTCTTAGAATGTGTGATAGAAGTTATTGCTACTGAATTAAATCCTTCAGTATTTAGACAAAGAACAGAACACCTATAAGCAATGCAACCTGTCATTGATGTGAAATTTGGGCTTTGAACCTTCCTCTCATTTCCCTCTAAAACAGTTTTAAAAATTCATCAAACACGTATATATAATTATTAAAATGTTTAGAAAAATAAACACCAGTGTGCAGTCATAATATTATTGTGAAATTTCATAGTAATGTAAAAAAAAATTTTGTATTTAAAACTCCTTTGATTCCTTTATGTGAATCTCAACTGATTTGACCAGGCATCACAGTGATTCCTGAATAAACACACAGCTCTCAGAAGAATATGAATATGAATTCGATGATGTATTTACAAAAAGAAAGAAGACAACATTTCTGCATAGTTTGTTCAAAATCTATGGTAGGAATACTGTCAAGAAGAAACTGGGGAAGTTTCTGGAAAAAGCCTATTTTCACAACAAATCAAAAAACTCAGAACTGCATCATACTTATTCCTAGGGATGTTCAAATATCTATGAAAATTCAAATACCATTGTTTGCATTCATTCCCTAAACAATTTCTGAACAGTTATAAAACCAACTGACATGCTACAAATGATGTGTTTTGCATTACTGAATTATACCATTAAATCTCTGATAGTCATGTGCTTTTGTGAAGTTTTAATTCACTGGATTCCAGGTATTCCAAGTCCCTTGAGTGCACCAAGTCACCATGACCAAACTGACCTTTGTTCTCTAGCAAGCTCATTGTCTCCAGTCTCACTGAGAAATGAATTTCCAAAACCAGACTTCTTAAAAGAAGGCCCATCATGTCTTCAACTACAGCCTTTGCTCCTTTCCATGYTAATCTTTCACCCACGTTCATCTGTGGACATCCCAAGACACTTCACACATGAGCTGGGTAGAGAATTTCTCTCCATTGTTTCTTCTTGTCCTCCACAATGGAGAATAGCTGTGAGGGGAATCAATGCCAAAAACAATGGACTTAATGAGGCGAGACAAACTGGTAAAAAATTTTGAGTGTCCTTATTGATATGAAAGTAACAAAGAACCATTTAGTAACTGGAAGAGGCTGAAGTTGGAAGGGCATTAGATTCTAATGGCAGCAACATATGAAGAGACTTCTTTCAAAATTACAGTCTACTTGTCAATATTTGATGTTCCTCCAATACAACTTTTGTATCTTCAGTGACTAGAAGAGAATTATTGCTGAGGTTTTTTATTTTTCCTACCAGGACAAAAAAATTCCATTTGTCCTGTAAAATGGCTACTTGATTCTTAATTATTTGTCATCAGGACCTTCAAGAAAGAAAATAAAGATCAAGAAAAGAAAATTGGTTTTGAAACATGAAGAACATTTCTCTTTGATTATTATTGTGTGCTAGAGAAAAATCCATAACCACATTTTGTTGAGCATAAAAAGAAAGATAKGGTAAATCAAAGCATTGTTTTAAAATGTGAAATTTTGTTGAGGTTGGATAGCGAAAAGGACATGCTATCCACAGCTGTTGTAATCTCCTTGCRCACCTCTGAATATCACTGTTGATGCTCCTTTCCCCTTCTCACTAAAGCTAGCAACCATTTGTCACTTCCAGCTCCCACTTGCTGCATTTATTTTAGTAAAACAATGCCCATTTTAAAATGTCTTAAGAAATTATAATATTTTCTTCAGTTAATGTTTTGTGAATAATYAATTTCACAGTCAAGACCCTGTGTACCTAGTTGCAGCCTGGGAGGAATTTTTATCAGATGTATAAGCTCTAGAAAATAAGGGAGTTTATAGTGGAAATGCTATCCTAAATTAATTATAGCAGCGCTAGCAGGCACCATTATACTGTAATAGTTTATGAAAATTCCCAGATAGCAGTAGATTATATCAATTGTAATATGACTTTTTATGTTATGCTCTACAAATACTCATAATTTTTAATGGCTTTAATGTGACTTACATAAGAATCAGCAAAGAGGACTCCAGGAGGCAGCTTGGGAGAAAGGATCAGCAGTCACCACAGGCTAATTTGGGTTCAGTAGTACTTTCTGAATCCTGCTGCATTTAGTMATGTTATTTAATTTGGTTTGTTTTTTTTTTCCTTCTCCTCTCTCCCCTGCCCCCACCAAGTGACATGCCAGGAAATGATGCTATGTTTTTAAAATCCAACTACAAAGTTACAAAGGCTACAAAGGTAATATTGATGGCTGATCACTACTAAAGGGCAAACAATTTTCTCAAAAAAATGCCCACCATTTTTGATAGCGTAGAAACAAGTGTTAAGATTAGACTCAGCTTTCTAGCACAGAATTGAAAACTTTTAGTTGTAAGGGACATTTGAAGACCTCTATTCCAACTCTGTCTCAGAGCAGATTAAATTAGATCATTAGATCAGACAAGTTYTGAGTATTGTCAAGGATGGAGATTCCACAAYCTTCMTTGCACCYGTGTCAACATTTAATTCTCATAGTGAAGGATTTTTTTCTGATTCTCTAATCAGAATTTCTCTTGTTTCAGTGTGTCAATATTGCATCTTGTCCAATCAGTGTACACGTCCTGGAAGGRTTTATCTCTGTCTTCTCTCTGCCCTTCCATTAAGCAACTGCAGATAGCAAAATGATCCTTCCTCTGCATCCTCTTAATAACTCTGAACAAACTCATTTCTCCCAGTTCTCACAGGACATACCCTYCACTTGCCTGACCACCCGTATTACAATGCGTTCCCTGAATTGTGAAGTCAGTCACAGACTGGACACAAATGCCACAGTGAGAGGCAGGATCACTTCCCTCAGCCTGCAGGTTGCATTCTTGTGAATACAGCACACTATGTAGTTGACTTTCTCTGCTGCAACTGCAGCTGACTCACATTCAACCTGTCCTCCAGGGTCTCCAGGTCCTTTCTGCAACAGTCTCAAGAGCAATCCTGTCCTGCAGCTTATCAGTTGCCTTTCTCAACAAACCACAAACTTCAGCTTACGGAATCACAGAATCACAGAATCACAGAATCCTAGAATGGATAAGGCTGGAAAGGACCACTGTGGGTCATCTGGGCCAACCTCCCTGCTCAAGCAGGGTCAGCCCATTGTACAGGACTGCATCCAGATAGCTCTGGAATGTCTTCAGTGAGGAGAATCCACAACCTAACTGGGTGATCTGTTCCAGGGTTCAATGACTTTCACAGTAAAGAAGTTCTTCCTCATATTCCTGCATGAGTTTCTGCCTGTTGCCTCTAKTCCTACTGCTTGGCACCATAGAGAAGAACCTGGATCCATCCCYTTGAGTCCCTCCATTCAGATRCAGTGATAGGTYTCCAACCAGACCCTGTGCCACTGATTACAATACCCAGAGATCTGTCATTCAGCYAGTTCTMAATTCACTTCACTGTACACTCATCCAGTCCACAYTTGMTGAGTTTGCCTATGAAGATCACCGAAAGCAGATGATACATATATTTTAGGAAGAGAAGAATTTCAAATTAGAAGTTCCAGTTTCTCACCATTGGCTGCAGCATTAATTTGCCTAAGAACAGCTACAGGAAGACACATTCTGCCCCCACTCATCGTGGATTCCTATTTTTCTGTACATAACCAARCAAGATTTGGCCCATTTTCTTATGTGCAAAATAACTATTTTARCAATATCCATCATGTGTAATAACTTTATTCATGTCTCACTCAAGATTACTCTTCTTTGGACTAAAGCTAACTGCTTACAGTACTAAACATAATCTTAATACCTGTAAAAATGCCAAGAAAATATCCATAGCAATGTCCTTTTCCTGGGTAAGTCATATTTTCTTCCTGTGCCTCTGGCACTGACCACTTCAAAAGAGAAATAGAACCTGCTTGGTCCAATTAGATAACCAGTAYAGAATTCTGACTCAGATGATGCTTCAAGGAGTCTACCTTGTCAGCTCTAACACCCTAGTTTRTTTTTGAGCTTACAAAACTGAAGGAATTCAGAGAGAGCAACTTCTACAGTTCTTGATTTCACCCAGGCATACATAAAAAATTAGTACAATCAGCATGCGTAGCTAGGAAAAACACCTTTACATTCGTTGAGTAATTTAAAACAAGAACATGGAAATGTTCTAGATTGTTAAGGCCAGCCCCACAAATCTGARAACAATCCCATATAAACATTTTCACAAAAAAGTATAATGCATTTTCAAATTTGAATATTCACAATAAGTATCACCATGTCTCTACAACCTCCTATATGTCGACTACTCTAAATTTTAGTAAGTCAATGAAAACATCTGTAGATAACTTTCTTTTTTTATTATTTCAAAAAGACAGAGGGAAATGGCTTCAGTATTTGCTAAAAACATCAGCAGTTCTATTACCTCTCACTGTAAGATTCATCAGGCTACACTTCACAAAAAAATAAAAAAAGCTCTTTGGAATTCAGCGGGGTTTTTTTTCCTGTTCAATGCATTAGAGTAAAAAAAATGCTTTAAAGCGTCATGCCATAATTTTAGAGCTAAACAGTTAAATGTTTTATACGGGAACATCAAAACCATATATGCTTCAAAGACCCAACGTTTTTTTAATGGCTTTCAGATAAAACAATTTATTTATGCAATTAACAACAACATGCAATTTCTAATAATTAGCCGATAATAGTTATCCACAAASTACTTTATAGAATTGCCTTCTGAACTGCATTCATTCTGTAGGGAAYCACTGAAAATTAGACTATAAAATTACCAGAAAATGTACCGCATTAACAAGAATTTTCTGTATTTTGTTTTTCCTACAGATTTATGAACTTGAATATTTGTAAACATTTGTTTTCAGGGGAAGACATCAGGTCCTATCACCTCACATTTATACCAAAGAAACAAATACTGCAGCAGCATTTTCTGAAAGATTAAACTAACATTATTCCGCAAGAATACATGAGAATATATTCATATTGCTGTTTTGAAAAGTGTACATTTCAAAAAATAGCTGTTAATTTGTTCTCAGATCAYAATAAGTTCAGGTTATTTTACTGGCTTTATGACTATCAAGCTTTTTGAATTTCCAYTTCTGAGATTTTTCTGACCAAAAAAAAGGCAGCTGGAAAGACCTTTTTTGTGAAAGTTCAAGTTTTCACCTGATTTGAGACTCCTGGATCTAATGCTGAAGCCTTTTGTAGTTTATGATAAAACCAAGAAAGCTGAGAGCAGGCTTAGGTGGGACAGATGGATGYCCTCAGTTCATCAAGGTTTAAACAGCTCCATTTAAAACAACAAAAGTATTTACCATTCTACTAAGTGTAGGAACAAAAGGCTACTACAATCTCTCTCCTAKTTTACACATAGGTTGCAGAAGAATTATGCTATTCCTCTGACTTCCATTGGCACAAGCACACTTTTGAAGAAACTGAAAGGTCTTTTTTGTAGTTTTCTTTTAGGTATGGGKAATGGTATGAATGAGTGCTGGAAASAMWRKWCCAGAGGGCTCTTTACTGACCTTGATGAGCCAGYATCATTAAAACACAGAAATATTTTGAAATTTACATTGAAGTATTTATCTCTATCTGAATAAACAGAATTTATGCTCTGTGGTCTCATATATCTACATCTCTGATCTATCTGGACTTCTAGGATTTATTTCTAGCCAGTGTTCTGAGTGTTACCTCTTGTACGATTGGGTCTACTGTAGGSCAGCCACAACACAGAGGGAAGTGACAAATAATCATCCTGCAAACATGTTTTCTTGGTATTAAAGAGTATGCTAATCCAATACCAATGCAGACTTTGAAGAACATACTTTTTTTATTTATATTAGCTCTAAAGAAAATATTCCATAAGTGCTTATGCTGCTGTGTGCCTGCCAGCACAGGAAGGTGGTGCAATACCATCCAGGCCTAGAAGGAACAGATCAGATAAAGCCAAAAAAAACAGCTTAATAATGTAAAACTGAAAGTTAAGCTTTACTTTGAAGACAACAGCAAATAGTGAATAGAGCTGGTGTAGCTATTAGGACCAATTCCTGAACTGGTTCAAATTAATGTGAGTTTTCTGTGCCTTAGGAGATGTGAMTTCAGGCCATATGATGAATTTTCTCAGTAAGAAAACTGAGTAGAAACTAGTAATGACTATGAACTGGGACTTCAAGGCAAAATTACAGGATTTTATGAATCCCATACATTTAATCAGAAAGACAAAGAAAAAGGAAAAAGAAAATAAAAATATTTAAAAATATCATAATAAAAGAAATATAAGTTTAAGAATATGGTGACAAATATAGAGAAAAAAATGTAAATGGTATTTTATTTGGTAAAATTATATCATATAACCATACATGTGTTCATCTTGTGGAATATTTATTTTGGATTTATCTTTGTAAATTGACAGTATTCSTGGTTCTTTTGACAATGATCAGGACTAATGTGGCTTTAAGCAATGGAAATGGAAGTCAGGATATTGCAAAGAGGAAGTTCCTCCACAACTCTGGGAGTTGCCATCATTTCCTCTCACTTGAACCATGTTTTGCATGATAACCTTTGCATTCTTCCAACAATTGCTCTGTTTTCCTAATTGATATCACTTCTGGGAAAGTCACAATTTGCCTGTGAGTTCTTGGGACTCCCAGAGCCTGTGCAGATTGTTTCCGAAAGWAATTCTGAATTACTCCTCCATTTTCTAAATGTTCTTCATTTTCTGAAAGCAAAGGCCAATTATAATATAAAAAGGTAGTATTTTACTTCTCTTTACTCTTAGGCCAGTAACAGACAARGTGAGAGATTACTGAAACCAGAAATCTGTTTGTATGACATGCACTATCTTTTGCTCCCAGTTAGTGCACCAAACCTATCATCTATTGCCTCTAACCAAACAGGATGAACTAAATGTTCTGGCTTTTAACTTGTGTAGTAAATCCTTCTTTTGTTGGTAACCCTGAAACTCTTCCGTGTACCAATTCTCCCGATTAGGTGTCATAGAAGGTRGATTTCATACTGGTGACTTCAGGAAACTAATTTAAGATCCTCGCTCCTATAAAACATACCAAAAAAAAATGGTTAGCTCCAGGTGAGTGCTGCTCTTTTATAACATGTATCTTCYTCACCATGTTGGCAAAAAAGTTTGGGATTATAATTTAGGCATCTGAGTACTTGTCTATATGAGGAAATATAAAGATTCTTTAATTATCTATGCAGTCACAGTTCTGTTATTCCTCTAAGTTTCAGCAGAAGATGATACACCAAGATTTCTTATTCCAATGTAGTCCAGCTGGGGCAGATGCAAAWCAGCTAAATCTGTACATCAGAACATAAGTTTCAAAACATCCTGCGGAGCCCAAGACTGAGAGATGAAGTCAAAGCTGAGTCCTGTCTGAGTTTGCAAGACCCCTCAGTATCAATTTCTCATCCAAAACTAGTTGGCTTTAAAAATCCCCCAAATATGGAAAACACTTAACACCTTGTAAAAAAGTCATTGTGGTCTTTTATSCCTACCTCAAATCTATGGTATATTTTCTCTCTGACCTAAATTGTGGATAAGATTACTTGATAAAGTAGAAACAATGTAGCAGGAAAAATGGTGCCACTTTCCAGCTCTTACCTTTCCATTTGCAGATATATGTATGTGTTAACATACAGTACTCTCTCAAGAAGACAGGAGAGGAGGAAAGCACAATTCAAATTAATTTGGGTACCACTTATCTTCTCCAGAGCTGTCCTTTTTTTTCATTAMGAAATATTCAGAGAACATCTCATTTTGCCTAGACTGATAAAATAAGCCTTCAACTTTCTCACTGACAGCTTTTAAAAGCATTTATTTAGTTAGTAATTCTTCCTGTTTCTAGTCTCAGATTTATGTATAAAACCACTTTGTTTTTTCTGTTTCTCCTTGAAAAAATAACTAGGAAACTGACCCAATATAAATAGCTGGAGCAGCCAAATACACTATCCTTTTTGGCAGAGATAATAAATGAATGACTGACAATTTTACTCRTATGCATAATGTTTTCTTCTTCTAAAGTAGATTTCTTTTAGATGTTTTTCCCCCCATATTCATGCTGGCGTGCCTTGAGCAAAAACTAAACAGTTTCTTCTACCCATTCTGTATATCTTTCAGCAGAAAAAAATTGTTGATCAAGGCAAAAAATATCTTTCCTGATGGAATTATCACTGCACGRTGGCATTTCTACCATTCCAAGTTATGCTTGGCCTTATGACAAACCAAGAAGTCAAACAAGTAGCGGATGCTGCTTATCTCTAATACTCTGTTCCAAAATTCGAGACATAATATAAAGSATTCATTCCAATGAGTTCAASAACAGCATCTCTAATCAAATTGAAYGGAACARCAATTKTTATACCAACTATTAGTGAAAGAGCACATGTGKGTAAAAAAATTCTCCCTTTATACAGGGACCTGCATTCTTTGTCTTCCCCWTWACACAGTCGTGCACTGAACTCCAATACTATTTCACTGAAATGTTACACAATATGATACAAGAGATATTCACTTGGCCCAACCAAGTAATYAATTCATTAAAAATATTTTCTTGGTTCTCAAACCAGATATTCTTTCACCATTATGCAGTGGTGGAGAATCCAAAAACCTTCAGTCTTGTCATGCAACTTTCCTGTTAATAACTGTGATTGATAACTGTGATTGATTCCTGAGAATTAATCTACTCTGGTTGCAGTTACTACAGTTCTTTTCTCCTATGTCTCCTGAATCCAAAGATAAGGAAGACAGCAACACTGTTTCTTTCAAAACCCACATACTGTTGAAAACCAAACCCTCTGCCCAATAGCCACAGTTAGGTAGAATGCTTCAAATTTAAATTGTTGCTCATGATCAGACTTAAGCTCCAATCCTTTTAAGCAGACACACACAAATTTGACTTTATGAAGATGATACCTCCAGCCCCAGTTTATGGTAACAAACTGAAATTTGAGCCTGGTTTACCAATTGTGAGGTATCTAGTTCCATCAGTGAATAASTAACTGTACAAATCAATCTCTGGTACAGTAGCATTATGTGAAGCAACATCTTTAGTGTATCTGTGGAAGAAATTACATGAATAYGCTAAAGAACAATTGATAATCTTAAGCATTATGTGGATTTTCTACTATAAAACTACAACATTTCCAGTTTATGTAAAATAAATTACATCCATAGCTTTAACTGTAACTACAATTCATGATGAAAAAATTTAAATCAACAACCTTTGATTTATGGGTTACTGATTGAGATTTGCAATTAAAAAAGAAATGTGGATAGATAGTTGGAAAGTTGTAGATAGAAGTTGGGCTACAAATACAATTAAAGTCTTCTTAATTAAGATTTTTCTTTCACTATAAATACAGCATTGAAAGTTTCCTTCTATCATCCCACGTAAAGACAAGCAAACTTTGTCTGAGCTCTGCTCCAATGATAAAAACGTAGGATAAAACTGAATGATAGATTAGTCTTTGGGTATTTTACTTATGGCAGCCTCAGGCAGGGAAGGAATAACATGCCACATGAAAAGAGTGTGAAAGAGCTAGGAGTTTTTAGACCAGAGTAGGGATCTTATCACTGTCTGTAAATACTTGTAAGGAGACTGAAGAAGAAAGAGGCAGCCTGTTATAAGTGCTACCTACCAAAAGGGCCAGAGGMAATGGGCAAAACCAGAAACGAAATTTCACTTGAACATAAGGGGGAATGTTTTGGTTTTTTGTAATTGTGAGAGTGTCAAGCATTGGATCAAACTACCTATGAGTGGCTGTAGAAATATCCTTGGATCTATTAAACACCTCAAAGGAGAAGATCCTTTGTAACCACCTCTAGCAAACCTGCKTCCAGGTTTGGACTGCACCATCTCTAGAGGTCTCTCCCACCTTAACTATTCCRTGATTAATTATGGGGAGCTAGATACAGTCTTAAATGTATCTTGCTCCTTTTTCATAGAAGACACGCTTGTGCCCCTTTCTCCTATTTTCAACTACAAGCCTTTCAAGCTGCCCTCAGGTACAGTTATCTTTTGGAGGACTGTATTTAATTTTTTCATTGGGCTTGCTTCTGTTTAAAATTTTCATCAAGTTTGTTTTTGCTTCCTTACACTTTTCTTTACCTGCATTTAAAAGTCTAGTACACAATCATTTTCATTACATTCCTTGATTGTTTTTTGCTGTTTTAAATGCTTACATCTAAATTGTATCTTTCTTTTCATTTACATCTCTTTGAAACTGATAGCTCTGACCTTGGGTAAACTCACTGTTTGTTAGAAATACCATATTTTATTACAGTTTTTCTTTTTTATCTCCTCTGTAACTTTTYCCTTTTCCTGCCTTACTCTAATAGATCACTGTTTTTCCTCTGTTTATTTTTTAAATTCATGGCCCTTCACTTCTCTCCAGTGCATGATTGCAGTCAAAAGAAAATAATTCATGAAACATCAACCATTCAAGGAAAAGCTTTTTTTTTTTTTTTTTTTTAACTCTGTAGCTGAAGGATTTAGAAAAAACACACAGAAGTAGATGTAACTTGCAGTTACCCAAATCTCTCTGAGAAAGGGAAGAATTTTTTACTGCCTAAGAAATTACTCCTATTCCTAACACAATTTTCAAGACAGTAAATTTATAGACTAAAGTCAAGATATGAAACCCCCAATGCCCATTTCAACAGGCTTCCAGTTCAGGAAGGCTACTATGSAGAGGAAGCTTCCTGGCCACCATGAAGTATTAGAAGACCTGACAGAATTTTCTTTCAAGAAACTCCTAAATTAATGGTGTCTTTAGATACTAATAGAAACAATTATTTTTCATAATAAAATAATAAACCTTATTTCTTTAGTACCTTAACTTAGTTTACAAAATAATCAAGTTTTCAACCAAAAAAAAATCACTTATATCAATATAAAAAAGACTGAAAGTATACACTGCCCAAAGTGTGGTGAAAAACTTGCCAGACTGGGTCATACTCTTAGAGCAAYGTGTCTTCTTTCTGTTTTGTTCAGATGTATTGTTCTAGATTACATGGCTATTTGGACCTGAGGTACAGATACAACCACTGATGGAATGCTATGCCTTAGTGAAAATGCTCATGAGGTCAGTATGGATCACACAAGTGTATTTTTGAATCAGTTCTCAATTACTGAGCCCAAGCAGGAGCAACTGAGTTTACTCATCATTTTTCCAAATAATTAAATTAATAGAAGTATTGAAAACATAGTCCTTGCTGATGCCTTCCGATACACATCATCGAGCAGCCTATTTTTAAGCAAGCACCAAGATGAGCACTATGAATCAAAGATAGAAATCTGTCCCTTACTGTTCCTGGATTGTTTATTACTGTCTTTGTTGGATTTAAAGAAAAAACCATTAAATAATGCTGTAAGTGCAATTACTTCCTTGTTCTGCTCATCTCATCTTTGAAGTTAGRAAAATGCGTTAAAAGGCTTTGTTCTTTATCTTCTGCCAAAGCTGCTTTTGTTTATTCCTGGTAATGTCACTGTGCGCCTAAATGTCTAGCACACTTAGGCCTGACAGAAACATGGAAGAAGGAGAAATTCAATGTAATATGCTACTGTTACTTTAACAACTGCACTTAACATGGTGTTTCTTTTAGAAATGGATACTCGCCTTCTTTAAATAAAGACAAGGGGAGATTTTTGACTTGCTCCCTTGCAAAACTTTCAGAGTTTAAGAAGAAAACAAAAAATGCAGCATTTCATGGAACACAGACAAAAAAATTGCATACAACACACAAAAAAACTCTATAAGGAACCACAATGTCCTCTGTAAGAAATAGATACTTAAAGCTCTAATGATTATCCCGATGGCACACTAATAAATGCCATAGAAATGGAGTTCAAATAGGGTCGTTTGGATGGCTAACATCATATCCACAGGACTGCAAAGAGAAATTCAAGAGTATACAGGTGAATTACGAATTTGGTCAATAAGAGCTCATCCACATAATATCACCCACTCTCTGCCCCAGTTACCTACTCTGAATACRAAAATTGGAAAAAGGGTAATTCAGCCTTTTTAACTGTCAGATTCAATAAGATTAGGTTGCATCCAGCAAAATTGAAAATTCTTCACTGAAAGAAAAAACAAACTATTTTTTGAGGGCATGGAACACTATGCCTGAAAAGAAATGTGTTTGTGCATGTGTTACCTAGAGGGATCCATTCAGCTGAGACTCTACTAGGAAGAAAACTGGAAGATCTCAGAGATACAACTTGTAGAAATGCATAATGTAGTATGCAGCATTCTTCCATATCCTTTCATCATCCTTTCTGAATTTCTTCTTCCCACCAGGATAGGCAATGCTTTTGGGAAAATACAAAGTAGAGGGCAATGCTGGCTTTCCATCATTATGGAATTAACCTCTTTGAAATAGGAAAATTGGTCAGCTAAGGATGGAACATAGGAAAACTGCAWAATTTAATGTGTCATAAAACTATTTAGTACAGATTTGAATTAAACTTTCCAACTTTTTTTTTAAGAATCAGGATTAAGAAATAAGAAAGAAACCAGTCATTTAATTAAAAATGCTCTTTCACTAGTAAYTTGTTCTTTCTGTCCTTATCAGTTGTCTATGGGGGTTTATTTTTTTTGTGCATGATTATAATAGGATGATGGATTTCTCTAACTTGAAGTAACAGTTAATTCATCTTCAATTCTCACAGTGCGCATTTAAAAAAGATTATACTTTTGATGGCATTAATTTATTGTGAATTAATATACCTTCAATATTTTAGGAACCAGATTAGGAGTTAGGCTCCTAAATACATTTGTAGRATATGCCCTCATTTATTAAAATAAACTAAAGAAAATTGTTTGATAAAGCAATAGCGGTAGTGATAACAACGACGATAGTAATAACAACAATAATAATATAGTTCATGTCAAAGAAAAGTGTAGATGTTATTCTCTGCCACATGAGGAAAAAAAATGCATTAGAAAATATGGTTGTCCATTTCGAGTTTTTTGTGGAAGTCATTTAATAACAGCTGACCAAAAAAAAGAAATAAATAATAAAGGAAAAGAGCTCTCTTATTGGTACATCTAATAATTGTYTATTAAAATTTTTATTATTATCATTTTTCTGCAAAGTTAGTAATCTTGCAACATAGAAATCTTTGCTGACAAAGCTTGCAACTTGCTGTTACCTATTGGTACAATATTAAGGGATAGCTATCAAAGTGACATTTAAGCCCATKGTTTGTTGAAGAGTTATACAGCTTGAATGACAAAATACATCAAGCATCTGAAAATAATGCCATGTGGTGTTCTGGAAGAAGAGCTATGACTTCTGAAATGATCTAGTTTCATTTTAGGGCATCACAATGCAGGATCAAGCACGCTGTGTTAGATTATATTTCTGCTTTTTAAAAGTATTCTCTCTCTTCCTCAGAAAAAAACCAATTTTTTTCCATTTAATTTTGCTGTTAAAAGTAACCTGACAAAATATAAAATTTACAATGTATAAAACTATAACAAAAAGTTTGTATAATATTACATCTTCTATCACATACAAAAATCTTGATATGAAAGAGAGGCATAAACACTAAAATCTCAGGTATACATGCTTGTTCTCACATAAGGAAAGAAATTGCATAGATATGCACATCTCAGAAAAGCAAATCTGTCCTTTCACAAGCCTAGAATAATATATCAGATAGAATAAAATGGTTTTATATTACCATATTTTCCTGTATATAGCCTGCTACTCAGATAACCCACACCTCTTTTTGAAAACAAATTCTCTTACAACCCACACCTCAGATAACCTACAACTGTTTCCTCTTTTTCCATCCAAGACATCTATGTATCTTGAAAAATCCCCTGGAGGTTTCCTCTTGTGGTGGGAAAGAAACAGGGAAAGAACAGAGGTAAAGAATATTATGGGCTTAAAAAGAAAAAAAGAATAACTTGTTGYGAATCAGAGGCTTAGGAAGGACTGGGAAAGAGGGAACTCTGAAAAGTTTTTCATAATATTACTARCACTTATGGGCAACTCTAATGCTGAAAATGAAAAGTGGGACTATTATTTTAGTATTTTTAACAACTTATTTGGGTTTCAGCACTTGAAAACAAAGAACTTTTTTCCAGATACATTGGATTTCAAAATCCAGCTGTATTTTAAAATTTGAAGGTGAAGTGTCATATTTCCAAAGGCAAAATCAAATAAAAGTTCTCCTACATATAGTAAAAAAAAGTAAACTCAAACACTGAAAAAAGATGCTATCACCTTCTGTTGGTTGTGGACCTCACAGATTAAAGTAGACTATCCATTAACGCCAATTTCTTCATGGTGTAGAACATGTGCAGGGTCCAGTTCTATGACAATGTGCACTGCTGAAGGCTGATTTCCTTAGCAAAATTACTTACAGTTGGGAAATGAGGGAGTGTGGGGAAGAGAAGTGGAAAGAGAGAAAAAAGGATAAGCAGAGAAAGAATGAAAATAAAGGAAGGAAA
>NW_026623520.1:749923-764740 GCF_030028575.1 Malurus melanocephalus | reverse complement strand
GGAAGGAAGGAAGGAAGGAAGGAAGGAAGGAAGGAAGGAAGGGAAATTTAGTTCAATTAAATCATCAAGGCATGCAATAAATCTGAGACATTTGGCTATGTTTTTCCCCATTACCTTTTCCCTTCCCCTGTGCATCTCTCCATCATGTTTACAGGTTATCACAAGCTGCAAAAATACTTGGGTAGGGCCAAATAATCTTTCAATTTATKTTATCCTTGTAAATATATATAATCATAAAACATAAAAGTAGCAACAACTTGTTAAGCATARTAAAGTATAAGAAAACCAGCCTGCAGCTTCTACCAAAAACTCTGAAAAGTAGTTAGCACATCTCAAGTCTCTCCAAACCCAGCTAATGTCTTCATTATGTGGTTAAAGCTAACCAGTATTTCTGTACTGCCTGTGTCTTAATGCCACTACTTCACAATATTACTGTAACATAAGCAAATGGTTGCTGTGTAAGCCATAGCATTTTTTATCTTCAAGACACTAAACTGAATGATGCACTCTACATTTCCAAGTCAGATCAGTTCTAAGCCCATTAAAACCAATGAGATGATTTTTGCAGGACAGTTTGGCCTCTTCTTTCCAGTTCAAAATAGGAGATGGCACAACTTTCCTGATGCAGTGCTGCTTTGGCTTACTGTTGGCCTACTATGTTAATTTCCGGCACAGCAGAAATGCTTACCTCAGATTTGAAAAGAAGGTGGATCTTTAATTTCTATAACATTTAGAGTGGTGCAGAGGAACCTAAACAGTTCAACTGATATCAAGGCTAATGCCGTGATTTCAATTGTACCCRGAAGAGTGACCAAAGTTGATTGCCATCACTCAAAACCTCTCATATGTATACAATTTACAACCRTGTTGCCAGAATGTTACTCCAGTCTGAATGTCCACATTTTCACAACCTCATAAACAGTAAAATTTCCAGATGCCAAAGCAAGTCTCTTTTTCCAGCTGTGCAAATCCATCAGCTACACTTGGGCAACTTAAATTTCCTTTACTGGCAATATGATGTACACAATTCTATTTTCAATGAACAGCAAACAAACAAACAAGCAAACAAAGCTCCACAAGCCAGAGAGAGAGAAGCCCGGTGTCTCTTAGGTACATTTGCTRTGTGTGGATTAAATATTTTCCTCACAGATGCCATAAGAGATTACTAAATAAAAGAGGAATAGCAAGATTTCACTTTGATATCACATATGTCATTACACTGCTATAGAAAATAACCAATTCAAATTAACTGGTTTTACAATATAGTACTGAATTTCATTCTCAGCATGAATATCCAGCTTATTGCATTATGTAGTATTTCTTCAGTATATCTGCTGAAGAATGTTCAGCCAAGATTAACACATCTGTACACTTCATGGTACAAGAGATTTTCTTTCCGAGCTAATTAGAAGCCATGAATTATCCACTTAGAAATCAGCATCATATTTTAAATTATTATTTTGTATTGCTGCATTCATTGTGATGGAAAATGCTGCTTTTTCTATCATAATGGAAAGGTTTTGGCTGTAAACGTCAATTATTCCATATATTCATAATTCAGTGAAGAGCATTACTGTCTTTGCATCACTATTTGAATTATATTGTTCAGGAGTGTGCCCATGTGGATATGAGAATGACYGAAGACTTTGATTTTACTGTATTCTCTTGGGAATGTACCTACAAAAACTGTGCGGGTTTTCTCACCTTGTGGTATCAATAACCCTGAATTAGGCATTTAAGAATGAAACCAAATTTCCTCCAGACAGAAATTAAAAACTTTTGAGCTCCTTACACAGAATGAGTACTCTGAATTATGACACAAAATACATTGTATGCATAAAGGGCAAACAGGAGAGGAAGGATAAATACAATAACAGTAACTAATATTTCTGCAATTGCCAATAACTTGACTAGTAAAAGTTTTAATGCTGAAAAAATTGGTCAAGTGCTGACCAATAAGTTATGAAACTCCATTTGGAATTGGCATGTCTTCCAAGCTAACTCTTGGGTCTAGCTCTAGGACTGACACCTACAAAGTGACTTGGAGCAGCCAAGTCTATGTCACAATGACTGAGGAAATGCCACAACTGTTGTTAAAATCCCTTGACTATACCTTCATCTCTGCTAATGGCTATTTCTTCAAAGCGTTCTTAAGCAAGTAGAGCCCTGAGAATTAGTAAASAGACAAATTCACAGTGGAATTCAAAAAAAGGCAGGGTAATGAAGAAGGAACTGTCACAGACAGCAAATAGCAAATACTGGGAAGCAGAATGTGCTTTACCACTCTGTCACTCTAGTCAGTACTTCCCTCCTGAGTTTCTAGCTGTTTCTTTTCCCAGTAGGCAGATAACCAAAACACCAGAGMAGGCCCTGATTGTCCCCCTGCTGTGCTCTGCACTGGTGCAGCCTCACCTTGAGACCCGGGTGCAATTTTGGGCACCACAACATAAAAAAKACATTAAAAYCTTAGAGAGGGTCCAAAGGAGGGCAGCATAGATGGTGAAGGACCTTGAGGAGAAGCCGTATGAGGAGTGTCTGAGGTCTGTTCAGCATGGAGAAGAGGAGACTGAGGGGAGTTCTCATGGCAGTCTGCAACTTCCTTTTGAGGGAAAGACACTGATCCTTCTCCATGGTGACCAGTGACAGAACCCAAGGGAATGGTATGAAGATGAGTCAGGGAGGTTTAAATTGGATATTAGGAAAAAGTCTTCACCCAGAGTTTGGTTGGGCACTGGAACAGGTTCCCCAGGGAAGTGGTCACAGCACCAAGTCGGACAGAGTTCAAGGAGCATTTGGACAATRTTCTCAGGCACACGGTGTGACTCTTAGTGATGGCTATGCAGGGCCAGGAGTTAGACTTGATGATARTAATGGGWTCCTTCCAACTCAGCTTATTCTATGATTTCCTTCCAAAGCTGAGTAAGAATAATTCGCTTATTTTAAACTATTTGTATTGTAAACCACATAATAGGGAATAGAACAAATGTCCTCCATTTTATCAGGAAAAATAACATGGACCTGCAGCATTCCACACTCCTCTGTCATCTCATGAGGATTTATTGAAAATATCCTGAAAAGAGCAAGATAAATATTTTGTGCTAAAYATCATAGCACTTAATTTTACATGTTATTTCCTTTCTATCCATACAAGCAGAGTTTTTTGATGTAATTGCAGCAGTTTTACCTCTGGTCKTTTTTCCTTCAGATGAAACAGTCTGAAAGATTTCCATCTTTTTTTTCAAAATATAAACTTCCTGGAAACTGAGACAATCTGTTGCAAACTAGTTTGTCTAGTCTGAGTTTGTCTAGTCCGTGCATGTCTTCTGTGCATTACTCAAAACTACACACAATATCTACCAAAGCATGTTTTTCTTCCACTTCTGAGAAGAGTGAAGGCACTACCCCATGGTGCATTTTTTAGAAGACAATATTATACTTGTTTTTCTGGAACTATATGACATTGATGAGTTAGATTTGCTTTCTTATATTTATCTGATCTTTCAGACTCTTTTCCAGACCTAGTAATGAGCCAATCCTCCTCTATTCTGTCATTTCTGCTCCAGATTATCCCAAAATGCATTATTTCCCTTGTACCTCTTTTCAACTGCATCCTGTTTCTTTGCTTGTCACCCATCTGGAAAAAGCAATTTTGAATTCTAAGGCCATTCTCTGAGATACTTAAAAATATCTAGGAGATTGATTTCAATTTCATAATYAACAAATACTTTCCATGACAATAGTCATTACAGAGGCACTGGTTATTACATGAAGTACAGTAACACTGGTGATGCTATATGCAGATAAAATACAGTATCACAAGTCTGTCACAAGGAGAGGAAGTTCTCTTCCACATAAATGGAAGCTGGGCTTACTGTCTAGGCTGCTGTCAGAGTGAAACACTTATGAGCAGGCCTCTATTCAGACTTTTAACCGCCTGGCTTTGAATATCTAGGTGTCTACTCTCCTGTCTCATCTTGACCAGAGTGAATCTTTTTACTTAAGTATTTCTCCTTTTACTTTGATGTTGTATYCTGCAGTTATAGTTACTAGAGATGCCAGTTATCTTGAGGGGAAAATAAAAGCAGGAGTAACTAGTTTAATTATGAGCAGATTTATTTGACCAGATATGCTGTACACTATTAATTATGGTATCGTTGTGTGCAGATCCATGCATTAACTATTCATTACTTCTGATAATTTACAGTGTGTTAAGCTTCGTATTTCAATATAACTCATCAGCTAAACGATAAGAGCTTGTTTACTTTAAGCTACAAACACAACGATTTATATAAATACATATAAACATTAGGAGTCATTAATAGAATAAGAGTTTCTGAACCACATGAAAATAACTATTAGCTGTTTCATGAAGGTGAAGCATCTGATGTGGAAGTAGTGATGATTTTGCAAAGTTATGTACTAAGATACATATTTATGTATGTATTTAATTTTAAATAATAGGCTCAAATTATTTCCTGACTCTACCCAAGTCCATGGAGCTAACCCTATATACCTCACTGTGCCAGAATTTGACTGCATTTGATTAAATAATTTATATAAATATAATTCTACAGTGTWAATCCAATATCATCATGGTAAATACTCCACTTGCACTTTTTATAGTCAGAAGAAATTAACACTGTTAAACAGTAATSTGGGTATTCATATGCCAAATACACAACATAAACAACCGTTGTTTTGAACAAAG
Organism: Malurus melanocephalus; assembly: GCF_030028575.1. Taxonomy (NCBI): domain Eukaryota; kingdom Metazoa; phylum Chordata; class Aves; order Passeriformes; family Maluridae; genus Malurus; species Malurus melanocephalus. The sequence continues at coordinate 760,032 of NW_026623520.1, read as the reverse complement.
TGCAGTGTGAGGGTCTGTCACAGCTATAAGTTTCCCTTTTCTGGTAARTTCTGAAAATAAATACAAGAAAAGAAACAGGATTTTACTGTGACTGATAATGTATTTTTCTGGATGCACTGCTAAACATAGCAATTGGAGTTAATAGGTAACTCATATTCATCCCCTCTAGTGCTAATTATCAATGGAGGGAAGAAAATAACTAATTTAGGCTWGTGTATTCATCTTACTAACCGTTACTAGTATAACAAAGATGCCTAATTCAAAGAATTTCATGAAATAGCTGATGTCGCGCTCACATCCAGGTTTAGAAATGTTAAAGAAATATACATGAATATGAACATCAAAATTGAACATTATGTAAATAATAATATTGGAATGATAGATGCTGATTACTTGACCCCACACCACAGCAATAGCAGTATTTTTTATGCTATAGTACCAGAATGTTGCAAGTAAATGACTGAAACRGTTACAATAAGATAGATTTTAAGGTGAGACCTGGGTATGAGATATTAGTTAAGATAAACCCCCAAGTACCAGCTGAGATTCTTGTTTTGTCCACAGGAACAAAATGTAAGCAATCCAAAGCCTTGTTTTATGACCTCTGCATACACATTACACAGTAATTACACCCTTACCTAAGTATGAACTTAGCAGCTACAAATATCCTACAAATACAAATTCTGCAACTATTTTAAAGGAGSGATAAATTTAGGRCTTTCAAGCAGGCACTTAAACTGCATGCTAACTCAGTTACTTCACTTCTAAAAAAATGRTAAATCCTTCATAGTTCAGTATTTCTGCATCACATTGCAGTGAAGCTGGTAAGGCTAATATCAAACAGAAATAAGTGTTCTGTAACTGGTATTAATTTATTCAGGCTAACCAGGTATTCTGCTCTTCCCTCAGCTGAATTTTGTCTTGGAAACACCCKGATGTAGTTACATGAAGCAATGAAGGTTTAGCTGCCCAACCTCAATAATCTCATATGCTCTAATAAAATCTTTYATACAGAAAAGCAGGATTTAGATTCACACGTAAACAGTTTGAAAGAGTTGAGAAGGAAAATGGGAGAGGGATCAATTATTCCAAATTCTTAGGAACACGTATAAAAAAATCTCTTCATGAGTCCTGGCATGAAGAAGTACATCTTATCTTATAAATAGCCTACTTAATTCAATTGAGCTTCATTTCAGTTTTGTGCATGTTTTCTTTTCTCACCAGAAACACAGGGTCTAGGTCMTTTGTCATGGCTATCAACTCTATTACTTATAAAATCTACATAGCTCCCTGTCAACAGTTTGATTTCTCCATCTCACTGCCCTAGCTGAAAATAATATTACCTGTCTTATGATGAGAATCTCTTTTCTTTTTTTATGGACTGTATTAACTCATAGACATTCATATCCCAGACCTATTTTGTGACATGATTGTACTTTTGCTTAGATAACTCTTTTCCCCCCTTTTTTTTTGTTGACTGACACAAAACATTTAGAGATAAATGTATCTTTTCAACCCCCTTATTACTAGTGGAATATGTTTTAGTTTTCATAGATTTTGCTTCTCAGGACAATGACTTACCTCCTGCTTTTCACTTTAAATTTTTGTCCTGAGCATGAATTATCACAGTTTTACACATTATTCCAGATGATGTTGGGTCCCAGTTTGTTGTATAATGTTATCAGTTCTTCAACGCCAATGGATAAACTTCCAYACGTGTTTTAAGTCATACTTGTCCTTTTGCAACCACATTAAGTCATATCATGAACATCTGGAAAATTAAAATTCTGTGTTGCAGAAAATTRCATCTCTCAGATTTTTGTGCATAATCTTCCTTGAAGCTGACAGTGTCACAGCATTTTGGTCTCTGCATTCAGCTCCAAGACCAATCCTGGCTGGAACCATGGAACCCCTTCTTTTCATAGTTGTCCATTTAGGACAACTTCTGGTAGGTCTTCCTGTAACCAGATCCGTAGCTATTATATTAGATAGATCTCCACCTCTATTGTTATTTTTCCACATAGTTTTCCTTTTTTTCCTTTTTCTTGTCTTTTGACATCTACAGTTTACTAGTTTCATAGCTGTAAAGTATGGCTTGTTTCAGCAAAAAGCCAGGGAAAACCTGTCTTTCATGAATCAGTGTTTTATTTTATCCTGCTATAATTTCTTTTWAAATCCATAATTTAATTCACTATTCCTTAAAATTTCTTAAACCCATACACTTTCTGACAATAAGAATTTTACMACTTGCATTGCAAAGCTCTCCCCCAGCCAAATGATAACATAACAAAGAACCTAGAAGAATATATTTCTCCTTTAAACTTTTCCCCATTTTTTTTTACCTGTGAAACATAATTGGTCTTATCTACTTAATGGATCTGTTTAGGTTTTTTTTTGCAAGATAGACCATGATGATTTTACTGTGCAGTATTTCTGTCTTTTCTGAACAAAGAATGGCCTTGCATATTCCTTMAATGTACCAGCTATGACTGCTTAATTCATTATGCTCACTTGTATTAAATTTCAGTTTTTGAACAATTTCTCTGTAGTAGTTCCTTTTTCCTTTTGTCTATTTATTTTCTTTTTTTTTTCCCCCTAGTGCCTTAGAAATATCAATCTGACATGTTGAGAAATGAAATATTGCTTTTTCAAAATAATAATTAAATAAAAGACATAATTTGGAAGTAAATTCAGATCAACACATATCATTTCTTACCSCAAAATTCATCTGAGATGGAAAACAATAAGTTTCTACAATCAGCATCAGATGAGTATTTTTGGCAGATTAAGTAACTGTCCTCTCATACCAAGCTTCCCACTCAGGCTTAGAATTCATCAACATCATTTTTCCTCCTCCAAGAAATTCCTGGCAGAAGCAAGCCCTAAACCTGTTGCTATGACTCAGTGCTGATCCATAACTCTGAAAGATTTCCCATGACAGTTTGCCAATAAAAATATGTCAAAACTTGTCTGTATTGTATGTATGCTTGTCCATAAAGTATGGCCAGAAATTATAGCAAAAGGATTTTTTTACTTTGCAAAGAAAAACCGTTTCAATATACTAACTACTTATAATACTTGAATGTTATCTTGATGAGAGAACATTTTATTCAAAATTRAAAGCCATTTTTATTGTAAAAAATATTATTATTGTTATCTTCCTCCAATTTGATATTGCAAATTGTTACTGAAACCACGAACAGAATGTTATGCAAAAGTTTTGTCTGTTATTCTCACTGTTTTTTGTTAGAACTTTATTATGATGTTTGGAGACAGAATCACCTCAGAATAGTCATATTTCACAAATGTACTTCATTTTTCATTGGTAGGTGAAATCTATTTCTATTATTAAAAATTTTAAATTGACAAGGAAGTCTGTCCACAACCAAGCATTCTAATCTACAGSAATAATCACAATCATTAGTATCTAGTGCTTCATAAACATCCTTTTAAGATACCATTTGATATAACATATAGTCTTGTGGGAAACAAYCGGGATACTCCTGCTTCAAATAAATAAATTTGCTTTCTCTGGGATGCTGAATTGGAAACCTATGAGGTGTTGAATAAGAAAACTGATACCACTGCTTATCTGTCCAAAAGCTAGTGGTGTTAGGAAGCCCAGTAATTGAAAAATGGATAGCACTGATATTTGAACCTTTTTATATAACCTTTGAAGTATAAGCCTTTTGGGGAATAAATTGCTTTTTGTAACAAGAACAATGTCAGATCCCATATTTAGAAACCATGCACTTAATTCATTTTCAGACAGAGAAACTCATGTTGTCTTGTTGGGAAAAACATTGTAAAATGGATTAAGCTTCACCCTGGAGAGATGATAACCTAATATAAATAACTGCAGGCTGATCTTTATTAGTTACTGAACAAATATTGCCAAATAGGACAGGCGACCTTCAATGATGATTGATCTAGGATAAGTCATCAACAGCCTTGTCTCCAGAGAGTAACTTTGGGGCATTTTGGAATTGTACCGTGCTTCTTATTTCAGGGTTGGCACTAACACTGAGTAAGAAAAAGTACATCTTCTTTAATGGCGAGGTCCTAAGCTAATATAGTAGCAGAGTAATGACAACTTATTCTAGGSTGGGCAACTGCTAAGTATCTGCTAGAACTAATCAAGCAGGATTGAGTCTTTGTTGGAGACCTGAATCAACCACAGCTTTCCATGTACACAGGAGACAGCCTGAACCCTGCTTTTTAGAATCACTGTGAGTATGAAAGATTTAAATATGACATTTGGTGAATGAAGAATTRTCATTATTTACATACCCCAATGCACTACAACTGGAATCTCATCTATTGATTCATTACTGATGCAGTTATTCTTTCTTAAGATTTTTTTTTATATTCTTTACTCAGCTTTTCCTTTTTACAGATAGCAAAATTTACAGGTTTTGAAAGTCAAAAAAACCTCAGAATAATAATTGTAGCTGTCTTCATCTGAAAAGCTATTGCATTCCAGTGAGGATCAGTAAGAAGTCACATTTAGAAACAGTCTTTAATTTTATTTGCTGCAATAATTATATTTCATAAATGATATTGATACTATGAAGAAGTAACACAAGACACTATCAGAGAACTCATACTAAAGAGCTATACCAACTGTGCATGGAGATTAATGAAAAAATAAAATAGTAAACATGTAACAGTGCAACTGTGGAGCGCATAGCATGTGCTAATATACAAAGATTCATATCAGAACAACAAACCTTGATCATTAACTACATAATGACAGAAGGCACTGGGGTTTTAGTTTCATCACACATGAGTACTTTCAGTACTTGCACAAATAAACTATGCACAACTTATCTCTACAAAAGTCATTTTGAGAACTGAAGATACCTGGCCAGCTGATGCATTACCATACAACCTTCAAAAGACTGTGGTTTTCTATGCATCAGGGATTTATTTAAGAAAGAGAGTTATATTCTTAGAAATCTTTACTTATGTGAATGCAATTTGATAGCTGGAAGAAGGAAAATTATAATAACTCTAATTATAAAGTTTCCCTTTATGTAAGCAACAACACCCCCCTGTATTGTTGAAGTCCTCTATGCTTGCACAGCACTTGCCATGTTTATGATTTTGGGCACTTGGAGAGTAGCAGCAACAAATTAATTTTCCAGAAAGTAATATTGTACTGATCCTGCAGYCTTTGTGCCACCTTCTCTTCTAATTTAAATACTTTGATTTTGTTTCAGTAAGTAAAGACCAATTCCAGTTCTTCCTGGCACCAACATTTACAGGCTTATTTCTTTTAATCAATTATCCTCGTATTTGTTTTGTACCTTGCTCATGTGATAAAACTTTTTGTCTGTGATYTTTTTTATCATTTGTAAAACAACTATTTTTCTTTTCAGATTTTAAAAGTGACAGAACAAGACTTTAATTGTTGCTGTTTTAAAAATCTAATTCTTCATCCTCTGATAYAAAATAATTGCAAGAACCTCTAGGAATATTTCTCTTGTGTAATGTATGAATTATCTTCAGAAAATCTAACAATAGAAAGACAAGATTATTGATCTGGTGGTAATATAGAAAAGTATTTCCAGTAGAAGTAATTACTTTTAGTAATTACTACTTATTAATTTAAAACAAGCCACAAAAAACCCAGGAATCTGGAATTCTGAATTAAATAGCTTAACAATATATCCTCTGGTGCCAAATTCATGCCTGGTGTTATTTCACCAATAATTCACCAATTTTTACAACATAACTATGCCTAAAACAGCTTCCTATGTAAAAGAAACAGTTTGGAGGGGTTTGAATATGTTTCTGGTGTTTTTCTCTTGCAAGAGACTTTTAAAATTTCCAAATACTGTTGTGCAATTTTTCCTGCATCCAGTATCTTAACTCTATAAATATTCAGCCCACTGATTTTGATTAGTATCCTTTTTTGCTTTATATTCTATGTTGTCTTTTATATACTAGTACTATCAATGCTCTTCTACATTCCCTTCGTGCTTTAGACATGAGTGTGCCATACAAATCTCTCACTGTGTTTGCTTGCTTCTTCAAGAACTGTTATTGTGAAGTTAGTGAAAAAGGTCAGGGTGATTATTTAGTGGGAAAAATCGAATCTGCTGGAACTTTATTGCTTTCCTCTAAGAAATCTGACTTATTTATGACATAAGGTATTGTGGGGCACCTGATAGGACTTCCTTCTTTTTTTATGATACTCCTGCCTTTGTGTAAAATTGTGCTATAAATGATATTGACAGTGTCATACAGTACTACTGTATTGTTTTTAAGTTGCATTGTTTCAGCAATTTATAGTCAAACAAACCAAAGTCATGACTGTCTGCCCTACTTGCAAAGTTGCAGGGTCTTGTCTTAAATTTTTCAATATATGTTAGTGAAATTTTTAGCAGAGGAAAGTTTAGCATAGCTAAAGGAAAGAAGGATTTTTCTTCTGGCTTGAAATCATAGTTCTTAAAATACATGTAATATGGACAGGTGTATAACTATGTAGGGATAATCTTATGATTGGGATATTTTTCTTAATGGGCTTAGCAGACAAGCCCATTGKCAACATTTCACCAAAGACTTGCCTGACAAGTGCAATAAACTAGACACACTTCTCAAAAAGGAGAAATGAGAACATCTGAATTGTCAATGCCRTAAGACATATTAGATAAAAAGCAGAGGCTGTTTCTTTGATCCCAAAAGTAAAAATCAGGTGAAATAATCAGCTACTTGAAGGYTACTGGAAAGAATAATTTGTAGTCTCTTTGAAGGCAGTAATGAGATAAAAGGGTCCTTTCAGGTTCTGCTGGTCAGAATTACCTTCAGATACTCTTCTCAAGCAGGCTTTTTTTTAACCTGTAACACTAAAATTAATGAAGATCCTATTTTCTCTATCCTTCAAAGATAAGTAAGTCAGTTTTCTCCCTCCATGTTTGCACCTGCCGACCTTCCCCAAAAGCTTTTCATTGTACAACTGCAGGTTTTTAACCCCCATAACAGATCTTCATGCAAATTCTCCAGAGGTTTGACAAGTCCTCTTGTGCTCTGGATGGTTACTGCTCATCAATAATACCCAGTTTCAGAATTTTCTTAGGTTACAGTGCATCATACTGTTGAATGCCCTGTATCTCTTGATCTAGGAAAAAAAAATCTGCACCAAATTTTACAAAATCAAGTAAGGATTTCAYGTCCAAAAAGAACCATGCAGGCTGCTCACAGCATAACTGAGTGATCCGTTTAAAGCACTTCTCGGAGTTGATTGCTTAGAGAATTATTTTTCATTTGCTGATCTTCTGGTTAAATCCAAGTGACTTTAMCATCATAGTTTCAATCAAGATAAGTGGATTTTCAAAGGCAAAGTATTTTTGCATAAATGAGAGTAAGACTTCTAAATGATTTTTGGTTGTGGGTGGGGTAACTTAAGTGGCTAGGGTTCATTAAAACCTTAAATAGGGGGGGTTTTAAGTGATTGAAAATATATTAACTATTGCATGTTTATCGCTATTCAATATCTTCCAGATAAAATTAGTTATGTTTTTCCTATTTTTTTTTTTTTTTGCAAATCAAAGAGTCTTTGACTCTGCAAAGGTGTGGGCTCACTGGGACAGCTGTAGCCTTCAAAGCAGCAACCTTGGGTGCTTGCTGTGTATGCTGTGACGAGGAAGATACTGCACTATTTAGCAATTTGTACATTTGTACATCACTATTGCAGCTACATCCAGTCCCATATCCTTCTGTTTTTAGCGATACTGCATTGGATTATATAGACCTTAATTGTCTAAAAATTTCCTTCTGCCTAATGTTGTTACAAGTGGAATCCAAATATAAAGAAGCCTAACAGCTATTCTTTTACCATTGCATTTTTAGGTTTGTTCTAACAAGTGCTAGAGAGAGTTTAGACTTCAGAAATAGTTGAGAAAAATGTGCAAGATTCTTCTGCTAGTTACAAAACCCATTTCGAAGAGGTTGTATAAGAAAAAAAAAAAAACCAACAAAAAACCAACCTAAAATTGGCCAGGCAACTGTTAAGTAGCTATCAGTTGTGTGCGGAAAACGGTGTGCTGAGTTCTGTGTCCTATAGCAAATTCCACGATAGTAGAGCTGGATTTTGGGTTCTGAAAATTACCATACACTGTAAAGCTGTGAGAGAGTGGGGATTCACAACATCTCAAAGGAGAACCTCAGATCCTGACRGAATTACACCCTACAAGCTAGTCATGCTATGCTGGATGAAGATTTTTATATAGGCTTCTAACCTAAATGTTATGGCTTTTCAGTAAAATTGCTGGTTTCATAATTCAAATTTTATTTTTTGAAAATGGAAGAGAATGAGTTATTTAATAATAAAAAGTAGTTTCTCTGCATGCTAAGCTTAATTGACTCAGTGCTCATTATTATAACTGGATTATCATTGGCTCAATGATAATTTTTGAAGGGGTAGCTGCATAAATGCTTGATCATCTTTTCAAATCATTAAACACTCTGGGCATCAGCCTCTTAACAGTAATTCTGACATGTTTATCTCAGCTGGGTTTGTAATTCTTCTTTGTTCAGGGTTGGTGATCTGTATATACAGTAGATTGGGGAAAAAATGGAAAAACAAAAAACAAAAAAACAACCTGAACAACAAAAATTCAATGAAACATACCACTTTTCAGAAGAAGAAATAAAGAAAGAAGACAGACTATTCCATCACAAGATAATCCTCAGTGACTAACAAATAAAATATTCTCCTTAAAAAGCAATTATGTTCTTGTCCATTAAGTCTGGACACCTGGAGTAAATATTTGTTTCAGATTTGCAGGCACCTTATTACATTTATATTTAAAGGTTAGACACAACTGTTCCTTTCAGTTACCCATTGTATAATTAACCTCAGTGTACTTTTAAAGTGTGATTTTTAAAGAGAGTATCTCATGTAGCCCACATCCTGAAAACAACTAAGAAATAAGGGCTCTCTTTTGATTGCATCTTCAGATTCCACACGCTTGGTCCCTCCTTAAGCAGTTAAATGATAGTTGGAGTTTGACCATTTACGCTTGAACCCATCAGGAATTCACGCTGTACTTTTTCTATACACACACAGAATCCTTCCTGAAGGGATGGGATGGGATGGGATGGGATGGGATGGGATGGGATGGGATGGGATGGGATGGGATGGGATGGGATGGGATGGGATGGGATGGGATGGAGACATCGGACTTCCTGTCTCCGCCACTGGGACGATACGGCAGCAGTATTTCCCGAGCCAGCAGAAAGTGTTTGTTCTGGAGCCAGGCTCCCTCTCTGCCCCGTCCGCTCCCAGGAAAAAGTTCAGTGTTGTACCGGCGGTGCCGCCTGGCCTGAGGCGGAGCAGCCGAGCCCGGGCCAGCCGGCGATGCCCATCCCGCCGCCCAGGAATGCCATCCCAACGCTCCAGAGCTGCACCGAGCCGAGCAGCGCCGAGCCGAGCCAGCAGTGGCATAATCTACTAATGGCTTCTTTTCATTTCAGCCCTCCCTGAGAGACTCAGTGGCAGATTGTAGACTCAATTACTCTCATGTCAGGTGATTATCCTAGGTCTTAATGTAATCTTCCATTCACACATACCATATTTCAATTACGGCAGCTATGAAACAAGCTGTGTATTCAAATCACCAATCACCTTATCACTGCTGAACAATGTCAACTGTAAAAAACGCCAGCTGAAGGCAATTACACATGTGTTGAGAACCGATTATGATTACTCTCTGTGGTATTTGTGATGAGCTGGGGAATGTTCTGAAAATTTAATTTAATGACAATATGCTTGCTGTACAATCCATAATACCTCCTGAATCCAGCATGGGGCTATTAAAACTGATAGGAGCATATTATCACCGAGCTGAAAAGCTGGGTTGGGATGGTTGCTGGATGTCTCTACAGGGAATGATAGGTAATTTCTCCACATATTTCTAACGGCTGAGGCAGACAGCTTCCAGTTCCAGCTGCACTCTGAAGGTGGTCCCTTCCCCTCCCTCCCCTCTCCCGGAGCTGAGTTAAGGTGTTTTACTGTAGGCGCTGCAGAGGGACGGGAATCAGGGGAGCGGATGGTATTGCCGCAGGGACCCCAGGGCACCGCGCCGTTTCCCCGGGGGCCTTTA
>NW_026623520.1:735733-749892 GCF_030028575.1 Malurus melanocephalus | reverse complement strand
TAACCTTACTCTCATTTTGACACTGTCTCTTCTGCGGGAATTTCGCAGACCGGTGCAGATGTAACAGGAGGAGGAACAACAGCCCGTTTCCAAACGAACGCCTCCGGACTCCTTGAAGGGAGAGGCCGCACGACCCGCCCGGCCCTGCGGGGTCGCGTGTTGCCAGGCAACAACCCCGGCCCGGGCAGTGCTCAGTCCCAGATACCCCAAACGCSTGTGTGCACATGATGAAGGTGAAATCGTGATTGTCGGGCGGCTCCCCGGCCAGCCGGGCACGGCCCTGGCTTCCAACAGGTACCCAGGCTGCAAGGAACACAGCAGGAGCCCCGCGGCCTCCGCTGGGCCCCGCCGGCGCAGCGCTGCAGGCCGGGATGAGCAGGAAATGCAGGGCCCTGTGTGCCTGTGAACGGGGCCGGTGCGCAGCGCTGCAGCTGTTTTATTGATCGGAGTGGGTGCGATCCTACATTAGGCCTGCAGCGCATTTCAGACCGCTGACAATCTCCGCTTTCTGCGCGAAACACAAAGGTCTCCGGGTCTGGCCAGGCTCCGGCCGATAACGCCGCGCTGGGATCATCTGCGAGCTCCCTGGCTCCCGTGTATTGTCTCKCTCTCCTTCAAGGGCTGCCTTGCGAACTCTGGAACCCTCAAACAAAACCCGTCGTCTCCAGGGCTAAATCGAAAAAATCCCGCTCAGTTTGAAGCACGCAACGCCATTTACTTACGTACAAGAAAAATAAGCTTTCAATGAGTCTATACTCATCTGCACTAACGTTTCATATACAGAACATTTGTTTTTGTAAGCGGGTTGATTTTTTCAACAGATCAGCCTATTGTGGTAATTTGTCCTTTACTGTATACAGGAATTTTATTGTGGATTTATTACTCAGAAAGCATTTAAGTGGAATTCTGCAGCACCTTTGTTTTTTTAACCCGGAAATCATGTAGGTCTCACATTGTCCCAAACTCATATATTCTAAGAATGAGGCTTACATTATTTTTAATTTTTGTTTTCACTTGCTCTTTTACACTGTAACAAGTACCCTGTCTCAATTGTCTTTTACSTCTTTTACTGTGTGGTAATACCCCATTCCTTTTCACTTACCTGTGTGTCAGATTATAACAGAAATGTAAAACACAAAGCCAGAAAATAAATAAGTTTAATAATAATGACATAAATTAGAAAAGCCAGAGCAAGCAACTAGAAATATTTAAACAGTATACTTGAATTATTTGTATCTATTTGGAAAAACAGCTTCTCTTGTTCTGTTGTTAAAGAGGTTTTAACACTATATTTTACTTTTTAAAAAGTCAATTCTAAAAAGGGAACAAAGGATAAATAAGACTGATGGAGAAAAGAAAAAATTACGGGAAAATATGCTGATAATAAAAGCAAAGGTTTAGGAAACTTAAGTCACACCATTTTTTGGGTACATGGAAGGAAACTGTCTACAAGACATTACAGGATTTTCTTGGTTTGCAGTATGTATAAGTACAAAAAATATGTACATGAGTATCAAATATTAGTATTATTATAGTAACAATACTAATGCATGTATTAGTATTTTTATACTAACAGAAGTAGTAACAATCTCAATCTTAACAGCATTGATAGTAATAACAAAGAAAATGGCAAAACCAAAGCAGAACCAAATGAGGCAAATTAATAAGGAGCCTTTAGTCTAAAATTCAAACCAGCTCTTTCTCCAAAGGTTTGGAATGGTCCATCTTCATCTGTATTAGTCTACAGCTAAGGAATCACTGACATGTGAGCAGTCTGACTCTGAATTCCAGCTAGAAGCWGAGGCTTCAGTGCTGCTCTGCTCCTGGCTACAGGAATACAGAATTCACAATCTTGCTTGCATCTGGCACTTGCAAGGAAAGCTTGCTTTTTRCGTGTAGTAGAAAGGCAGTGTGCGAGCTGATTTGTGACATTGCTCTTCATATCTCAATGCAATGAGAAAGCCAAGAAATAAAGAAAAAACCCTCAAGTCTCCTGTTAATCATGGGAGTTGACATTGTTACTGGCATGTTTCTTGCATGAAGGGAACAAGATTCTATAAATTAWGTGAGATAGAGCTTAATGGCACAGCTCTAAACTTTTTCTCAGTTACTGGATCACTGATTTACATTACATATGGAGAGCTGCATCCCAGCATCCCTGATGATGAGATTTAAGATTTTTTTCTTAATCAGATTTTTTTTTCTCTGTAGTTTTTTTCCTAATTTGGTTGCACCATTCCCCCCCCCCCATAGGAAAGCTATTGAAAGTTCATAAGGAAACATCTCCATTCACCTTACACATACAGTGTGTACATATATTTATTGTAAACATAAGTGGGCACAGACTATGAAATCACACTAAGAAAGAATTAAAAAATTACCATTTGGCCCAAAATCTGTCGTTCATGGCAGTGTGGATTTCCCTTAAAGTTGAAGGAAGCATCAGCTGATGAAACTCACCATGACAGACATCCTTCAGGTAACATTTTTTTTTTTTTATTCAGTAGGTAAGGCTGATTTATTTAGAAGAGAAAATGTCTCTAAACACATTTTAAAAAATCTTTAGGGTTTGAAAGTACAATGTTATTTGGTAAACACCCAACACAGGGAAAGGCTTTGTTGTTTTTTCTGCAAAATGATGCTACTGTACTTGTTTTAGGGATCAGTTTTATCACCTGAGCTCAGGTATGCTGGATTTCAAGGAAAGAAAGAGGCAAGTCCTTCCTAATTTCCTCCATGATCCTAAACAGCCAGAAAACCAAAGTGCTAGCCCATTTTGTTAGCTGAATTACACTTCTTTCTTTCTTTGATCCTTAATGTATAATTCTGTGCCAAAAAAGTCAGCTATCTGATTACAGCTTGTGCAACTTTTATTGTCCAAGGTAGTTGTTAATTTTTGCCATAGGTCAGACAGGATAGAGCCCTAAAGAGCCAAGATCTTCTTAATTGCGTGGTGTACCACTAGCTGTTGCCACATCTCAGAGGAGTTATTGCACCTTGCAGATAATGCCCTTTTCCCCTGCAAGCCATGAAATAGGTTCTCCCTACATCGATGTATTAATTAGGTTTCAAGACTGTTTCAAAAATTATAGCTGAAGCTGCAGTTCAGATATTTCAGAAGTTCTTAGAAAGATTGTCTGATGTGGTTTGTTTTGTCTTGCTTTGTTTCTTAATTGAAAAAGAGTAGGATCTAACCTTGAACATAGGGTGGGGGAAGAAACCCAGCCTGTAAACTTTGCCACATTAAAAGAATATACAAGTTTATAAGTTTTGATAGAATTCCAGGTTAACTTTGTCAGTTCTGATGTTGTAAAATGTGAATGAATTGGCATGACCTGTAGAAATCTCAGGAAACGTTTGAAATTTCTTCAGCTGGCTGTATATCAAGCATACAGTGAAAAAAGGAAATAGAAGGAAAGTAGAAAAGAAGGGCAAAAGGCGAAATGGTTTGTGTCCATTTAAGAAAAAATCAATAATAGCATAAAATTGATTTAGTGCTTGTCATAAAACATAAGTAAGTGCTGGAAAATAGAGAAAATTGAGTCTCAATTTAATCTGCACAAAAGCCACACTGTACTGATGAAGTGATTTGAGGAGAGAGCTACATAAAACCTAAAGACAGATACTTAATTGTCATATTAAAGACTCTCTTTTCTGCCTGCTGGAGTCAAGGGGTAGGACCCATTAATCATGTGGATAAGGGGCATTGAAATCAAATCTCAATTAAAATCTGTTCAATAATGTCTCTAATATGTTTTTCAAGCATTAATTTTTTCCCATCGATTCTATACCCCATAAATCAGATATGTTGCAGTGCATGTAATAGTTTATGGAGGAGAGGATTATGGTTTTATGAAGTTAATGCAGCAGAACCATTTAATTTACACAGGCTAAAGTTTTATGTCTGTTGATAATTTCTATTGTTTTCTGTGGGTGAAAATTTGTTGGGATGTAAAACTAAAACATTTTTTTCTRTTTTCATATATCTGTGTGTGTGTCTGTAGAAACATACATGAAATATTTATGTATACTTATGGCTTTACTTACGTGGCCTTATTTGCAAAGATTGTTGTTGAAGAAGATACTTTTTCATTTTTTTATTATAGGCTGTAGGTTTGGAGAGTGAAGATAGCAGTCTCTCAGGAAAAAAAAGACAACCATTTTTTGTACTGTTACACTAAGCAGTRTCTGGTGAAACAAAGACAATAGCAGGGATATTGGCACTTCAGCTTCTGGATTTTAAGTGAATCAAAGATGATGCAATCATGAGAAGTTTTTTATGAGATATAAAATTAGTTTGTGRCCTGTCTAGGAATGAAAAGGCTTTTCCACACTTGAAAAAAGTGTTAAAATGCAAAAATCTCATTTCAGCAACTATATTCTTCACCTGCATTTCCTGACAGGCACAATTGGCTATATCGTTCTTCTTTTTCTGCAATAAGTTCTTTTGTGGACATTGGTGTATACTGTTTCAATGCTGACGAATTTTATCTAAGAGTCAGTGGCACTTTGCTTGTTGAGTGAATATTGTTTCCTGACTGAATCTACTCTTACTGAACAAAAATCAAAACTTATAACTCCCTATTCATAAATACTTTTTGAGACGGCTGGACATGCAAGGAGTCCACTATATTTTCACCCTAAAGAAATACAAAGTGGAAATGCCACATAATCACTCGAAAATGTCCTGTGAATTTAAGTGAGTTTTGGCTCAAGAATATAAGTTCAGAACAGTCAGACTGTTTGATGAAGATTTGGTGCAAGGTGCAATTCACAGTAACACAAAAGTGGCAATAAACTATGTGCCCTCAACATTTTGAGTTGGGACTCTGGATCACCTAGTAAGTCACCAGAAGCTATAATGTTACATATGGACCAAAATACACATAGAATTACATTCTAGTAACATTAATGTCTCCTGATGCTTTTTCCCGTCCCAAACTATTCCTGCATCAGGGACTGTAATGAGATGCAAAGCCATATAACCCCTGTCTTCTGACTTACATCCATTCAGGATCTAATTCCATATGTAATAGTTATTACCTCAAGGACTGATTCATAGTTAATGTCCCAGGAGCCATAGAACAGGCAGTTTCGGGACCTACAGGCAATGTGTATTTTAAAAACAGAAACAGAATTTATTTTTTAAAAATTTGTATCTTGTCTGTTGGTAGTCTGGTTATACAAGCAAAGGGAACACACTAATGCTGGAAGACAAAGTAAAAAATAATGAGACAGAAAATTAAATTGTGAATGTGCCACTCCACTCTCTCCTAAAAGTAGAATTCTCTTGGAAAATTATATGGAAAAAGTCCCTTCTAAATTGCATAGTAATTAGACACAGTTTTACTGCAGCAGACTGTATATAAGAAAACTTAGGTATTGCTACTGTAAGTTTTCATTATTATTATTATTTTTACCAAATCATTATATTAAGTAAGAAAAGGAGACTGGGTAGTAGCTTGAGCCATAGCTGAAATTTTTGCCAGCAAAGCTGTTATCAGAAAAGAGTATGAGCAAGATAAATTAATCAGCACACTGTTCTTCTAGGGAAAATTCCTTTTGTTGATACAACTAATGCTACTGTTTTCATAATGTAAGTCCTACAGGTTAGCTTTACAGACAAATACTTTTTGGTGTAGACACAGCTATAATTTAAAAAAAAATCAATTTTCAGAGGATATACTTTGGGGTTTCCTGATTATTACTTGCTGAGTTTCAAATATGCTTCATGTATGTAGGATATGTAAGGATGTATTCTAACATGGTACAGAATTAATCTATGGAGCACATTGCTACAAAATTACAATGAATTTAAAAAGTTAARAAGAAGACTGTAGATTTATCTCAATCATAAAAAGCTTCCACAGTTGCATCAGGTAGGATAAAACATTTTTAAAGGGGATATAAACCTTCATGCTTCAGGTCACAAAGAACAGAGAAGATTTAGAAATACACCTCCAGCCCATGAGCAGATTATTCTGCTAAGGTGTGCCATACCTTTTCCTGAAAAGTCTGGTGCTGGTTGTGCTCAGGATACTATMTTTATTTGTGCCCCATAGTCCTATGGCCTATCTGTATGGATGCTTTAAACTTTTCGTTACCCTCACRATTCAGGCAGTTTCCCAGGTTTTTTTTGCCTGCCAAAATTTTCTGAGTAATCCTTCTAGTGGTTAATCCACTAGAAGATGAYTCTTCCAAGCTGACACCCTGAATTATCAGCTTTCATGTGCTCGCTGCAGCTTACTGGGAGAGCTATTTCTTGAGACATCAGCTGGGTTTATGGTTTATGAATGGGATGAAAATGGTACTGCTGGTCTGCAGGCCACAGTTCTTCTGGGTGTAAAAGTGTCTTTTCCAGCTGCCTCAGTGCTGTTTTTAACATTAGTCACATGTAGAAATGAGAAGGAAATATTTTCCCTTCAATTTAAAGTACAGAAGACGACCCCACCCATCATTATTCAAAGATAAASTAAGCAAACCTACATTATATATAAATATATTTGAGTCTTATATCTTAATTCAATTTGAATAGATTCTGTTTCCTCCAGCTGAAAAGCTGTCAGGAATCTCATGCATCTGGGAAGATTAACATAGGCTGGATCACAGCTCAGGGTCCAAAGTGTTCTCAATTATTCTCTGAATATCCATTCAGATCCATAACTTTTCCCTGGTAATTTCCAGCAATTCTAAARCTCAATCCTTAATTAAGATGTCAAACTTTAGCACTTTTCTCAAAGGATTAGTGACTGTCCCTTGCTAATTTTAGAAATATTGATGTCCCTGGGGCATAGCTTTGTGAAGCTGTCTCTTGATAGTAAAAAAAAAAAAAAAAAAAAAAAAATTAGTCATGAATAGTGCACTACATTGTTTATCCCTTCTTTCAAATGGCAGGGAGGGATCAAACCTCAGTATTTAGCTTTTTATACATCAAAAGTACAGTCCTTGCAAATACATGAATTGATTCTATACTAATATACTAATGAACACAATGGATCTAGACCATTTCTGATTTGTTCATTGAAAGTATAATAACAGAGTTTGGGGAAGTGGACTTGGGATAGATAATTACCAATCTGGTTTTGACAGACACCATGACAATAGGGTAGCTTTTTCTATTATCACATTACACAGTTCCAGAGACCACATTATACATTGTTAAATAGAAACAATAGTTTCTATGTTGATACGTGATATACCAAAAACAGATAGTTCCTTTTTGTGATTTGTGTTTCGCTATTTTTTGTTATACCTCAGTCCTTTTATCTTTCTTGAATTTGACTTTTGAAAGAGGAAACAGAAGATTTTCTGAAAGTCCAGCAGCATTTTGTGAGGCGTGAGGAAGGGTGTTCAAGGAATTCAAGCCAGTAGGATCAGATATGTGGCTGGGAGAAGGTGGCTGAAGCAGCAATGGCAGTGGACAAAGAGGGAAGAGCTACACCAAGCATATGCTCATCAAGGCAGGAACTGAGGGGAAAATAAGTAACTAAAACTTATATCTTATCAATCTTACTTCTCTGTCCCAGCAGTGACCTCAGGACTTCTCAGCTGTGCTGGGTCATGTGGTTATTCCATGGYCTCACCTCTATGGCTAGGGGCTGAACAGGTTGAGAGCAGCCCTGCTGAGAAGGACTTGGGAGTGCTGCTGGATGAGAGGCTGGGCATGAGCCAGCAATGGGCATTCTCAGTCCAGAAGGCCAACCTCGTCCTGGGCTGCATCAAAAGCAGCACGGCCAGCAGGGCGAGGGAGGGGATTCTGTCCCTCTCTTCTGATGAGATCCCACAGGAGATCAGGATGCAGGAGTGCTGCATCCAGCTCTGGGGTCCCCAGCACAGGAAGGACATGGAGTGATTCCAGAGGAGGCCACCAAGATGATAAGAGGGATGGAACACCTCTCCCAGAAGGAAAGACTGAGGAATTAAGATTGTTCAGTCTGGAGAAGAGAAAGCTGTGGGTGACCTAATTGCAGCCTTCCAGTAACTGAAGGGAGCCTGCCTAAATGACTGATGAGGAGGGACTATTTGCAAGAGGATGTAGTGACAGGACGAGGGGGACTGACTTCAAGCTGAAAGAGAGTAGATTTAGATTAGGTATTAGGAAGAAATTCTTCCCTGTAGAGATGGTGAGGCACTGGAACAGGTTACCCAGAGAAGGTGCAGATGCTCCATCCCTGGAAGTGTTCAAGGCYAGCTTGGATGGGACTTAAAAAAAMCTGGTCTASTGAAAAGTGTCCTTACCTGGGTTGGGGGATTGGAATGAGAAGTTCTTTAACATTCTTTCAAATTCAAGCCATTCTGTGATTCTGTGATTGAGTCTGTGATTTTATTCCCTCTTTCCCAGACAGCACTGTATTTGTGGTAGGAGGGGCTGAGCTCAGTCTAAGCTGTCCTGATAAGCAGAGATAAAAGTAGAATTAGGTTTCAAGGTCTTTTTAGCAGCCAAAAGCTTAAATTTTCTTTCTACTCTCTCCCTGGCCCATCTCTTTCCCCATTCTATAAACAGGAATTCAGGACAGTGCCCAGCTGTCTGCCCAAAAGTTCTGTGATGACAAATCTCAGGATGTATGCCTTGCTCCAGTTTAAATCTCTATCCACCCTTTAGGTGAAAGGGATTCATTAGAGATCTGCTGGTCACAGTAACTGAATTGGAAAAGCAGACTAGGTGATTTACAACAACAGGTCACACTTCCTAAGGTCTGAGAAGACTCAAAGACTTACCCAAGGTTATCTAACAGCAACCTTGGCAATGCCAAGAATAGCATCCCTGTCCCCAAAATGGACATGTCAGTCACTGGCCACATCACTTTTTTGCATGGAAAAAAAGCACCTTATCTACCAAGTCGTAGTTCTGCTCTTATATGCCATAGCTTTTAGCTGCCCTTCTAATTTGCTCTGCCTCTTTTCATGATTCCCAACCAGGGAAATGTTTAAACTGAGTAATACACAGAAAAGAGGAATAAGGAGAAAAGTCTTAAAAATGCTGCTGTGTGTTGCTTTATTCCAAATGCACGACATTCGCTTTTTTTGGAAACATCATTATAAAATACTGATGGAGAGGAGTTTTTTGATGGTGACAGAAAAGAGGGGGGGCTGTACTGCACCAGAGATGTCAATTTCTTTTTTATTGATGGTTTTATTATTCAAGATAAAGATCTTTAAATTTGTTTGAATTAGTACAGTCCTAGAATAAGTAAGTGGAATAATACTTTCTATCCCTAAAGGACTTTCAGCTTTSCAGTACAGTTGTCACACTTTCTCTGTTTGAACCAGAGATCTTCCATTTCCCTTGATGATCTGTAGAGTTGGAGTACTTAAACATGTCAGAATTAAGCACCTATTCTATCAGAATGAGAGACATTCCCCACACTCCTATCCATGCAATGCTATTTATCAAAATGGAGCATCCTTTCTAAGCATAGACACCCTAGATAATCCTGTGAACACAGGCAGAAATGTTCACCAGTCTGGGTTTTTGAAATGAGCATTTCTACATGCTGTGTCCAAAAAAAAAAAAAAAAAAAATCCCCTTTCTGCTTCCCTTCAACACAATCTCACTAGCATTCACTGCAATAAAACCAATCACAATGGAATAATTTTATATGTGTGTGACTCTCAAATATAGTTCCCCAAGCCACTGTTCCAAATTAACAGCAGTTAAGCACCCATTGATAGAGACTTAAAAKAAATCGTTACCCAGTGGACTCCTCCATAGTCACCACTCAGAAGGTGCAGAGAATTCCATGGGAGCTGTGGCAGAGTTTACACCTTTCGTTGTTTTTAGATTATGAAGATTTAGATTTATTATGAAGATTTAGATTATTATACCATTTTGTGCATAATGATCTCTTTTACAATAGCTTCTCAGCATCAGCAGATTACAATATCAAACGTAGGCTTCACTTTAACCTGACTCTTAAAAACTTTTGATGAATGTATTGTTTAAGAATTTTCACAATAAGTCACAGAAGCCTTAATTAAATGCAAACTGATTCCTTCAAATCTTTCCTTTGACAATGCAGGCATGAATTGAACACATTGGAGAGCTCACACAGCTCTAGTTTTCATGCAAAATGCTCAAGTCCCATGAGTGAGCCAATTATAAATTATAGTGTAGGTGAACTCATTCTTTTCCATTCACTGGAGCTGATTCTGTGTCATTAATGCTGATATCTAAAAAGGAAGAAAAGACGTTTCATATCTCATTAACATTACAGAAGAGAAATTAAATGAGTTCTATGATAGATGAGCGCTATATGCATGGAACTAGTTCTGTTGCCTACATTTTAATAAGTTTTTACAGAAAGCCAGAGCCATGTCCACCACCAAAAAGCTCTCTAATCCTCTGTGCTGTCTTGTGCTGACCTCCCTGGCATGGGCTTGTTGTTGGCTGAGGTTCCACCACTGTTAGGCTTAAATCAGCTAGTGTGAAATTTTAGTTGAGTGTTAACTGTGCCAAAATCCATCTTTAGAGCTCTCAACCTTTCACTTCCCAAATGCTGAATAGTGGCACTCTAACAGCAGAATGTGATTTGTGTTATGAATCTATGAAGGTGGAGGCTTAGATCTATATAAAAGGGCCATAATTTACAGGAAAAATATTGTAAAGGAAACATTAGTCTCTCATCTATTTACAGTTGCACATGCAGTGAAAGAGTTGCCTAATACTGGCTGGCTGATGCTCAGACAAAAATCATATTTTTTCTTAAAAAACCTGCATATTGTCAAACTTAGAAAGTGGCCATGTCTGTCCTTGATTCATTTAGTGTGGAAAACTATTTATTAGTGTTGAAATCCARCTGCCACTAACACATTTATCTACTGTACTCCTCTTTTGGCCTGGACTACACAGCCACACATATAGATAAACTTGCCTATATGTGCTATGTGCCAGAGGCAGACAACATGATGATGTGCTGATACTCAGAGTTACTCTTTGCCACATCCATTTCATGTTGTTTTGTTGATTTTTTTTTTTTTTTAATTATGTGTGACTGTTAATGGAGAGCCGTGGTGTAACAGGAGTGACCTGGAGGCTGTTCTAGACTATATTCAAATCCAAAGTCTGATGGGTTCTAGCAGCCTCCAACTGTGGTTTAGAAGAGCTAGAAATACCTTTTTCTCCATCAGACATGAGTATTTTGTRACACAAGAGATGAAGGACCAGAAAAACTACCAATTATCAAGGACAGGAATAAAAAACTACACAGCTTTAAATTATGGATGTTTAACATCAGTGTTTTCACTTCAGCATTGTTTGCCTCTTAGAAAAGGCTCTAAGAAGATATTTTGTAACTTTTCCTCATTAAAAACCTATTCATCATATAGCCCCTTGTTAAAAAATAGATGTTTCTTAAGTGTTTCAATTGAGGTGTCACATTATAAATGCATCTTGCTTGTAACAGTTTTTGGATCTACTCACTCAAGACTGAGTTACTTAATGATAGTGGAGTTAATTAATTAATTAAAATTATGTGATTTGTTATTTTCCTCTTTCTTTTTTTTCCCCCCCAAACTATTTTCTTTTATTTCTGAAAATGTTAAAAACTGCAAGCCCAAAAAAAGCCTAAATGCCACTAAATGCCACATGGAACTCTTTCAGTCAGTAATGGTATTGTTAATTTTGTTTTGCAGGGATTATTGATAGTCATTCTGAACATACAGCACACTGTTATGATATCTGATTTGTACTACCAGGAAATTTCTCTCAAGCAGTCACACAAACTGTTGATTTGGCAAAAGCTGGAGTGAGACACTATCTGGAACAGGATAAGGGCAGGAAGAAAATGTGTGACTTGGAAGAGAGAGGGCCAGAGCATCTTACAAATAAAATAACGTCCCCTACAATTAGTTGTGAAAATGAGTATTTATAAWTCACTGGAAAACCAAAGAAACAATTTGCAAGGATGCACCCACAGATTTCCTCAGTTTGTGCCACAAGAAATATTTGATCTGACACAGTTCACCCAAGAATTAGCAGATTCAGAAAGRTTATAATTTTTGTTAATTAAATCATAAAATTCACCATATTTTCTGGGGAGAAAAGCAAGGTAAAAAAAAAAATAATGTAACAGTGGATCACAGAATAGTTTCCAGAATTGCCACATTTAGAAAAATTTGTTCTCTAATACCATGATGTTTAGATCTTTGGGGCTGAAAGATGCTGAAGCAAYAAACTACTGCCAACAGGGTATTTTAGGGATGGGAATGAGAACTGAAGTATCCCAAATTATGGAAATATTTGATACAAGGTATATGTGGCTGTGCAGAAATTGCATGAAATGGGTCAGCTCAAATATGCTGGTGCTTACTAGCTCTATCTTAATAATTGTCTTTGCAAAACCACTGGAGCATCTTGGTATTCATGATATGGAGGGCATGCAGCATGGCTAATGTTTTGATAGTTTACCAAACATATGCACATAGACTTGCATCTGTATTATTTATAAACACATGCAGGTTTTGAATGTATTTATTTCCACAGAAATGTTGCCAGTGTTATATAAAACATGGGCAGTGCATAATTTACCACTTATTTAAGATTAAGGTAATGTATAAATATGTAGAATTATACTGTTACACTACAGCAATGTTTTTCTAGTTTTGCCATTGTTTTCCTAGACCTCTGCAAAGTAATACTTCAGGTGAGAGTGTCCACTGACTTTTTGRGGGGTTATCAGATATTGTCTGATATTATTGAGTACTTACGAAAAGSTGTTCCAATGTCTAAAGCTGAAAATACTGGTTTATCATTATCAATATAAACATATAACCATTGCAAACTATCAAGTWCAGCAGCTCTTTAGGCTCTTTAATTTCTTCTATCCCCACTGAGCATCTGTGGGGAAAAACATCTGATGTTTGAAAAAAAGGTAGTYGTCCTATTTCTTCCCTATTTGTATGGATGTCAAAGTTCAGTTAAGCCCAGCAGAAACTGAGCTAGAAAGTTCTATATAAATTCTCACTGAGCTGTTTGTTCCAAGTAAGACATGSCTTTTTCTTTTTTGTATTTTTTTTTTCCTACAGGAATCCTTTCTTGAGATAAACATAACCTACAAATCTTGAAAGGAAACAAATGTTCTCCTAAAAGCAGACTGTAAAACAGTTGTTTTCCAGAACTTTGTCGTCTTATTATGGTTCTTTTTTGCAGGACTCAGCTCTGCTAAGCTCCCTGCTACAATATCTCAGCTTGTTCTATTTGACGGCTGTTCCCCTGTCATCACTCATTTTCAGTGGGCAAGGGGGAGCAATTGCTGGGCATCAAATCATCATCAAATAAACCAGGCTTGACACTAGTTAAAAAGGGAGATGGATGGTCAGTTGGCTTCTACAGAAAATATTCTCCTAAGTATCCTAGCAAGGTCCCTTGATATCAGCCTAGTGCTTTTCTTTCTTTCTTTTCCTTTTCCCCCCTCGCATCGCCCCCCCTATTTCTTCTGGGTCATCATTTGATGGCAGGTTTCCTCAGGGGAGGAGCACAGGGGTTAGGTGAGTAAGCTCTGTGTTCAACAATTAAACAGCAGAAATACAAGCTGTGAAGGAAACAAGCCTCCTTGCACTTGCTTTCCTTGCCTTAATGGGCARTGAAAACCTCCCTAGATTCTGTATCTTCAGGAATGCCAAACACATTTCATTGCACCATCCATTGCTCATTTGTTTGTTCCTCCCCATCCCATAACTGACTTTAGACATATCTTTCAATTAATAATAAAAGGTTCACAAATGGCCCGAAAATTAAAAGACAGATTCTAAAATTGACCATGAAGGGGATGGTACTGGTCCTTTAGGCTGTTGCTTAAAATTATGGAGAAAAATAACTCCACAGTTTGATCAATTAGTTTTTAGAATGAAGAAATAAAAGATAAATATCAAAAAGTGCCTCTAAACTTTTATGAGAGAGAAATAACAACTTATATATATATATATATATATATATATATATATATATCTTTGGACCCTTGCTTTACTTGTGCAGATTCAGGAGAAATCACGTTTCTATAACACCAGCAAAGGAAACAGCACAAATGTGTCCCCAAAGCAAGAATCTTTTGTTAGAATTAAGATATACAGATGAACATTTTGGAATAAAGGACCATAAGTTTTGCTCTTCTCACGATAATTGTGTCTGTAAGTCTCTCTGTCTCTCAACCCCCACACCCCAT
>NW_026623520.1:730796-735636 GCF_030028575.1 Malurus melanocephalus | reverse complement strand
GTCCCCAAAAGCCACAAAAATATTCCCAAAGTTTTTCAGAATTTGGAACTGAAAAAAATTAAAATAGAAAAAAAGCATTGAACAAGCAGTGATTGTCTCTGAGCAAGATTTTTGGTGCTATCACARTATTATTACTGCAATACAGAAAAAGCAATTTTAATAATAATTTTACAAGAGTGGTACAGAAGTTCCCAAAAGCATAACCCTTCTCAGATTTATCTGCCTACTGAGCTCTCATTAAAGTCAATGAGAWTTTGGAGACTCTCTAATGGAGGAAAAGCCAGTACAAAGCATAAATGTTCAGACAGTGCTTCGAGGTCCTTACTCCAGCAAAATTCTTATGTAAATCAGTGTAAATTTTGTCTCAGGGGGAAAATCAGAAATGAGCTTCATTTTGTTTGTAGAGACTGAAATATTTAAAATGCTAAAGCAGCAATAATTGTTAGTATGCTCTTACCGTAATTGTTTAAAAAAAGGCATAGGGGTCAATCCTGCAAAATCCTGACATCTCTGGGAGTTTTTGTAAGCTAAAGAAGCTCTTAATGCTCAACAAAGGGGAAGGGATCTCAGCACTTCTGCCTCCCAAACACAACATGGTCCCAGCTGAGGCAGGATGGGAAGCTGAGACCAGCCGGTGATAGCTTTATTGAGGAAGAGGAACAATGTAGTTGAGTGCCTTCTAAWTTTAATTCACATGATGCTCTTTTATTACCCGTAGGGATAAGAGGTATTACTTTAAATTCCTTTTAACACTATTTATTTAAAACATATTTTCCTGACATATGACCTGTGTTTAAAYAAATCATAGAATATATTGTGCCCTGTGGTTAGATATTTATGGGAAAAAATATAGAGGAAAATAAAGTATAAGCGGAATAAAGGTTTGCAAATCTTTCTATTTTTTACATAAATTATTTTAATTCCTATTAAGGAGTTAATATATCATGTAAAAATAACTTTCAAGCAATTTAGTTGTACGTAAGCCATTGTATTTTTGACTAGAACTGTTTCTCTGTCYGCTATTGTATGGTGGGGTTTTCTAAAGATGCCAACTTACATCAGTATGTATTCACTGGAACATGAAGGTCTACACAGCAAAACTCAAGATAATACTATTTAACAAAAAAWTGCTTTATTATTGATACAAGAGAAGTCAGAACATACAGGTAGAAATAGACTGAATTTCTTATTTTCTTGATTCATGTCCATGATATTTGTCCAGTTATTTATATTACACTTTCAGAGGGCTTACTTTTTTCATTCATTACAGATTGAAATGCAGAAAAATATTATTCTTCATGTATTTATTTTTCAYGGGGAAAGCAAAACAAACAAATGCAGTTATTCTGAGATTTTGTGAAGTCTGTAAACTGATTCAGGGAACTTATAGTCTCTCTTATTAAAAATATACATTATTGTGGAGTAGAAGTTCTCCTGGTTAAAATTAAAAATAGTATAAATATTTTCCATTTTAATGTTTTAGCATTTATAATGAACCTCTCTGTTGAATCTCTATTGAAAAAATGTGTTTGTGAATTCTGAGAAGTTACAAATCTTCAGATGTGTGAGCCATCAAGTAGCACTACAAAGAACAGAGGACAACTGAGGCTGTTAGACAGCTGCGTTAGCTCATATCTGCAGATTACCTGATTTAAGTCTTCTGTATCAAGGCCTATCTGAGCTTAAAAAATCAATGTATTTACTCCTATTTGGGTATAATTCCATGTCACAAATTTTCGGGCAACCTGGCAGGTTTGAAGGTGGCTGTCCACCATTGTTTTTCTACTCCTCAAACATCAGCACACACAGCAGTGCCACCTTGCACAATCACAATATGAGCCTGCCCTTTGAAATTGCCATTTTTAAAAATCCTTCATATCTTTTTTTTTTTTTTTTAAATTGTTGTGTAGGTCTGAATTAGAGCATAGTACAGCTCAGGGCTGAATAAGCCATAAGTGAAGAGCAAAACTGCAAAACTGGGCAACAGGAGGGTCAACAACAGAGGAAATTAATTCCACAGKTGAAGGATTACTGGAATCAAATTCTATCCTTGGTGAAAGCTGATTCAACTAAAAGACATCAACTCATCCTTCATCACTCTGTGTGGACTGATCACAAGCCCTTCATTCTAGTTCTGCTTGCTGAAGAACTGTGTGTGCCCATGGTAGCAAACCTGGGGTAATTTTTATGGGAATGGCCACATTTCTGTGTTAATACAGACCAATGCCAACAGACCCTATGCACCAACTGATGGATTTTACAAGAAGAGACATATACATCACAGTAGTGTGATATTGAAATTCATGTGGCCTCCAGACATTTTTGTCAGATTCAGGGCTCAATAGTACTTAATAATTGATGAATATGAGAAAAGTGATAAAGTTTGAGAGATTTTTATAAAATATTACTTTCTGTTATAACTAGCATAAAAGACMAATGCAAATGTGTTCTTAAAAGTTGTTCAGACTAATCAATGCTGCGTAATTTAAATATTTTAAAATATTGATGCAAGAGAAATAGCTTTATTTGACAGCTATTGTATCTCAAAATTACTCAGACTCAAAAAATATGCAACCAAACAATATCTGCTTGACTGAATTAATGGGGATAATAATGCAATACTTCTAATAATGTTATTTCCATTCAATTTTGTTTAGAAAAATTCCTTATATATCTTTTCTGTTCCAGTGTTTTTCATTTTACCTGTATAAAGACAGATTAAAAAAAAGAAACAGAAAGCAAGCAAGAGGAGGTATTTTCATAGAGCAGTATTAAATTATTGACAAGAAGACAAATGAATAGCACAGGTGGAACATGGACATTCTCAGTAGTTTTATAGAAAAATGTCTGAAATGAGAAACAAGGGACATGAGGCACTAAATGATGAAAAACCGACATCTTCCTTAAACACTGAGTTTTATGTTCTTCTGGGATTTACGTTCTCTGCTTTGGCCTTTATCCCTCTTGCTGACAAATAGCTTTAACAAGATTTTGTCCTATTGTCATCTAAAAATCTGTCTTAGTATTCTCTTTGGGCCTGATTCTCTTCTTACCAGCCTCAGTGTAAATCAGAGGTCAAGAAGATCAGTATGGTTGAAATGACCTGCAGATCACAGTAATATCTTTTCTGTGAAGTTTAATATTTCTGTGTGCATATTCCAAATTGAGCATTTGCGGACTTGTATCTACAATTTCTAACTACTTATCTCATGAGTTAACTTATCTCATGTGTTTTTTTACCCATTAAAACCCTTCAGACATCTCAGTGACTTCAGATTTACACTGAAGGTTAACGTGAAGAACTGCATGCTCTCAATGTTTGCTTTGTTGGCTATATTTTTGTAGTGCTACCAAGTTAATACAAATTTCCTCAGGGAGTAATTAACTTCAAAGCCTTTTCTGACATAGGACACCTATTACTGAATTGTTACTATAACTTGTCAAATCCTTGTCTATAGGCACTGAAGATACTGAGGTTATATTTGTATTATGAAACAGGAATGCACTGTTATCCATGGGTCTATGCTCTGTTCCAATAAACCAGAACTATGATTTTAGTTTCCATAAGAAAGAAGATGTGGAACATGTAATCCAAAGATCTTTGACATTATGRTAAGATTAAATGCAAATTTTTTCAGCTTTCTGCTATGATGTTCAAGTGGGTTAAAGAGAAGTAAGGGTGTCTCTATTCCATGGACACATCAGGATGATAGTTTTAAGTGTCAAGGAGAGCAAGATTACAAAATTGATACTTTCCACTTACAGTAGATTGCTGTGGATGGTAGAGTTAAGAAGTAGATTTCTACATATAAAGGTCTGGTCACCAAAGCCAGCTGGGCCTGAAATGGAGTAGCCATGCACAGGAATGCTTAAGCAGATTACTGACTTGGASTTGCTTGGATATGCTAAGAAGAATTGCTGTAATGGCTGTATTGTTCCCGGTACCTGTAGTTATGTTTAAAAATACTTTATGTGAATCTTAGTTGCAGTCATATTTGTACTGGAACAAAAAGCATACCCTGGGAGGCATAGCTCCTTTCCAGAGCTCATTCTGGGATGTCAGTTTTATGTTGTCTATCTGAGTTTKAAGATTCAGGTTTGCCCTAAAGGATTATAACATTTGCTAAACTGTCATTTTCCTTGAACAGGAGCTGAAGAGTGTGTTTACATTAGCATGCAGTTTTAAGCCAATGCAGCTGAGTTCACTGATATGTTTGACTGACAGTTGACAACTTGTGCTTAGTATTCAACTTTGAAACATCTTAAAACCTTCATTTAATAAAAGCATTTGAATTTCAAATTCCATTAAATACTTCATTCAGGCTTCATGGTAATACATCTTGTTTAACATGTTTTCTATATGAATTCCTTATTTGGCTATTAATTTTACAAATATCTCATCAGATTCCTACCGGGATTCTGTTTCCATGCCTTTTGTTTCTTTGCAAAGATGGAGAGACAAGAGAAAATATGAAATACAAGTCATAAGGAAGCTTTAACTTTGACTGCCATTTTRCACGCCCTAAACAGCAAGAGTTTACATCTCTGTCTCAGTCCAGGGAAACAAATTTCCTGCTCTTTTATGTATGGAGAAACCTCCTCAAATCAAAGCTTCTGGATGGTTAGTGAGGAAGTGTTGACTGCTTACTCACCAGGTTAGCTCTTAAGGCTCCCTTTAAAAGCAGCACTTGTTGCTTTKCATTCATAGTTGTCAGGTTGGTTGTTCCCAAGGGTGAAAGCCCTGCTATTTGTTCCCACTAGCTGCTCTTGTCATTAGCTCCTTCCATTACCTTTTCATATCAGCTATTTTCAATAACAGTTCTCTGTGTTAGCTGTTCCC
>NW_026623520.1:714533-725760 GCF_030028575.1 Malurus melanocephalus | reverse complement strand
TTTTTTTTTTTTTTTTTTTTTTTTTTTTACAGCCAATAATGGCCCTCATAAAATTTCAATACAATACCTTGCAGAAAAGCAGAAATTGTGGTGGATGTCAGCGCAGTAGTCTCAGTGGGCCTGGGTGTCATTCCAGAGCTCTGTAATGCCTGCAATGACATGCCCCTCCCACCTCTCTCTCTGTTCAGAACTGCCTCCTGAGACAAGACATTTGATGCATTTGGAGTTAGAAATTCAACAGCACTGTGTACAACAGAATGTGCTTATTCTCTTTTTCTTTTTTCCACAGATTCCATAAATGTAAGCAGAAAGCTCACATTTAAGCTAATTCCTAACATATATCTGTAAAGTAGCAGAAATTGTCAAACCATTTGTCATGAGAGTCCTCTCTTTCTTGTTTTCCTTTCTATAGACTATGTAAGAATAAGTTTGCTTTTCAAAGGAGTTTGACTCTATTTTTTTTATTGTTATAATTATTATTTTAAGATTATCATACACTAAGAGATAAATAAAATATGACTTTCATACATATAAGAAGGAGGTGTGGGGATGTGACAGAAATTGGGAGATGCCTAGATTGCAGCTGGATGTCAAAAAAGGACAAAATATTTTCCTGAAAAAAATGAGGCTCTGTTAGGACATAGGGCTAATGTAAGTGTCAGTCCATTAAGATTTAGCATTTGGGGTCCTATCTTTTTCTTTTAGGCATGAGAAAATTAATTGCAAATACATTAATGATTGATCCATAAACCATTACTGAGTGCCTTGAAAAGGCATGCAAACAGGATTAGTATCTCTTGAAATCCACTGCCACTCCTGGAGCTCAGTATTGAGCAAGAGAGGTGTTTTGCTCTTGAAAATCTAACGACCAGTTTTGCAATGTCACCAATTTTTTTCAATCATCCAAATACCACCAATTCAATTAAGCTCATAAACTTCCTACCCATAGTTCTCCAGGATAAGCAGCTCCATTTAAAAGTGAATGTGGACGAGCTTGTGCTGTCTATGTGAAATATTGTTCAATCAACAGCCAAAGTTTTACTTGTCAGTTTTGATATATCCGATAATAGCTGTAGGTTGTTTTGCAATGTCCAATGTTCTGTGAAGATGGGCTTTTCATATTCTTTATTGTTTTTTTCTGACAAAATGTTGCCTGGACTTTTGCAGTTTTGTGAAATGAAACAACAGTAAAAACAATATATAATTTAACCCTCATAGACCTAGCTGGACTGCAGATAAGCATCTTTCCCAGGCTTATGGCTAGTTTTGGCCAGGATATAATGAGTTCCTGTTCATTGATCCCTTGTAAGCATCCTCAATGATTGAACATAACCCCATGCACAGCAGGCAGTCATTCATTTGTGCCCCTTTTCAACTCCATTTTAATCAGCATTTGACACTGTTGAAGATCAAATCCATAATTAAGCTTCACAGACAGTCAGAGTTTTGGCAAATGAAAGCCAAAAAAAGCAAAAATTGGAGATACTTTTGTAGTCAAGCATCTATAAAAATTCTACATTATGTACTCTTGGGTCCCAATGATTTATTTGTACTTAATGGCTCTTTGTTTCTTTTTTTTTTTCGCATTTTCTCTGCTGAGGTTATTACCCTGCATTATTAACACACTCATGTGTGACTCTATTTATTTTTTACTGGTGGGAATACACTTTTTTAGAAACAGCTGTTTATTGTATATATGGGTTTAAAGTAAAGGTACACAAACACACTCACAAATCAACTTAATAAGCACCCTGATAAATAGCACGGCTGCTTAATTGGGACAATTGCTAGGGAAAAGATTCAATGACCCCAATCAGTGAATTAATGGCACACCTAGTTGTGAAAAGGCCATTTAAATTATATGCTTGGTGCTGTCTGCTGCCTAGTCACAGTAGTTAACAGGTGTGAATTGGTGTTCATAGCATAAATTTCCTGCTGTTTGACCCTTTGTTCACTTCAGGTTGCTTCTCTACTCCTTCATAGTTGCTAAGTGAATGCAAATTACTGGATTTATCTTAAATTTATCAGACTATATTAATGCCTTTATAACAGACAATTTAAAAAGTAGGATTATTTAGAGAGGTGTCTCTGTGGGAACCTTTCTAATTATTTACTGGATAGGCGAAATGAGAACCATTTTCCATGCCATATGTGGCCACATGCTTTTAAAGTATGTAAATTCTAGAATAAGTAATAAATTGCATTTTAGACAGAACCTCAACCTCAGATTATTAATCTGGTGTCTATGGGAGTGCACTGTTTCTGTGAACTTTGCTGATTGCCTGATTAAAGGCCCTGTAGGAAAGTCTACATAGTTCAATATTTAAACTGACTGGTCCCTCTCTCTAGAAGTGGACATCCCTGACTCCTGAAATCCACAAAGAGCAGCCGGGGTCTGCATCCCACAGGCCAGTGTGCTGGTTTGTCCACTCAGTGTTTGTTTTATGAGTGTGGTAAAGATCAGTCTGCACAGTTGATAGGGCTAGATTTAAAAACAACACAGATAAAATTATTTTCCCCTCCATGTTTGTGATATCTGGGGATTGTCAGATAAGTGTTGGGTTCTTTTGTTTTATATTTCCTTTTTCATTCTTAGGAATTTTATCCCTTATGGAAACAATGCAAAGGAACAGAAACAGAATGAATTGACTGAAGTAAATAAAATGTCCTTTTCTCTTCTCTTCCTGAATGAATCTGTCACCTTAARTTGCACTGTGTCTATAATGGGAGTTTGTCAGCTAAATTAAAATGTTCAGCTGCTTTCTCTAGGTCATCATCAAGGAAATCTGACCAGATATGAAAAAGCTACCCTGTCATAAAGTTTTATGGGTTTAGTTGAAAGATTTATAGATGCAATCATATTAAAAACCTTCTTTTGTCAAAGAAGATGAAAAAAGAGGAATCCATGAAGTTCATAACTAGTTTTGAAGTGCTTGAATACGGGATGGATACTGCTGAAAACCTTGTTATGCAGTATCTTATGTCTCAACACACTACCAAGTTGCAAACGTGCTTATACATCCCTGGAATTTGATGTGCAAGGAATGAGGAGGAGTACATGATCTGTGGCTGCCRTATGATGTTCAGCAAGCAGTTCAACACTTCACTGGCTCAGCTGATAGCCCTGGTAGAGTATGTCAAAGCTGAAGATCCATCTCCAATGCCAGCCATCCAGTGCATGTAACAACTTCAAGGCAAACTCAAGACACCAAAACTGTCGGTGCAATGGTAAGGAAGATGGAATAAGTGGATGGGGTGGCATAAGAAATGGGCTTTCACTCAATCCCTATCACTTTTTAACTTCCAGTCTTTTCTGAGGCTACTGAATCAACTTGCAGTGCGAATAAGAAACCAGAGAGAGAGAGAGGGCAATACCTTTTTCTCTTTCATTTTAAAGAAACCAATGCCTCTTTTAGGAAATAGCATAGAAAGATTTCAAATGTAGTTTTGTTTGGAAATATTTTAAAATGACAGATCTCCTGGACAAAAGTTTACAGCAAGGCTAATAAAATGTCAAGGTGTGGCATTACAAGTTCTGGCACAGTAAAAGCAACCATGTACTACAGAAGGTGTGTAAGAGAATTGTTAACACTTGCAGAAAAAGTTTCAAAGCCCAGCTTCGCTCCTGATGGCAACAGCTAATAAACACACCTTCGGCTATAGCTCTACCATGGAAGGGAGAGCAGCCTATTGAGACAGGTAGCTGAGCATGTGTAGGCACAGCTTTAGGTATAGTTTAATGATAAGAAAGCAGTAGATAGAGAATAGACAACAGAATTTTTTTTTTACTTTTACTTTTTTTTTCCTTGAACATGTTCCTCTGTGTCAACTCTTTGACTTTAATTACCTGAAATAGCACGCAGAGCTATATCAGCCCTACTACCCCATTCAGGAAATATTGAGCTGATGACAGTTGTTCATTTCTTTTCATATATCTACTCTCCTCCTTTGTTTTGGAGTTTCATTTCCAAACAAGAACACCTTCAAATGGCTAAAGACAAGCTTTAATTGAAAACTTGAACACATGCTGAGTGTGTCACAGTTCTTGGACAGTCGCTGTACACAAACATTTATATTCAATGAAAGGAAAGTCCCACTAACCAAACCCAGCTTGATTGGAATCTGAGACTGCCAAGCAGTATTTGTCAGGCATAACTACAGCACAGAGGCAGTAATACACTGTTTTCAGCCAGATGGATGTAGGGAGGTCAGCAAGGGACCTAAGGGCTTCCTGGCAGGAGGTATTGCAAGTGCTGTAGAAAAATTTTTGCACAACACTCTACTCTAGACAATGGAAAGTAGCTAGTAATTGTTCTTCTCATGGAGATTCAGACAGTAACAGCTAAAATAGTTTTAATTTTTTTTTTTTTAAATTTCAAATGCTCTACTAGTCACATAAAACCATGACATCAGTCAGGATGTACGCAACAATATAAAGCATCAATTAAAACTAAATGCACATGCTGTATGAGGACATCAAATTATTTATATATTTTTAACTCAAACATTCTAGAGGATGTAATCCTTGCACAACTGTGGTTTTGATTATTTTCTTAGACCACATAATCATTATACCAAACATAAGCTGTTATCTAAATTTTTAAAGAGAAAATCCTAAATTGATATTTAGAGTGAAATAAAGTGATTGACATGTGAAGACACATTGCACAGCGTGTCAGAGATCTTGTTAAATTATCCATGGTATTGGGAACTTGCAGGCCGTTGACTATCCCAATTTAATTTGGCTAGTACAGGACATTTCTAATAATTAATACTGTAATAACACTTAATGATCTGCACTCATGCAATCTGAAAAACCAGCTAATGGTGCAGTTTTTAGCGACTGCACTAACAGCAAGTTTTAAATTTGTCAAATGCTGCTATTTCAGCATCTCACAGTCATGCAGAAGACCCTGCCTGTGGGGCTATCACTGATCCAGTTACTAGAGACTTGGCCATGAGGTAGCAAGAAGTGTGGGACTTGGTCTCAAGATGGGTGTTCCTTTGGAATTAAAAGTGGTAGCACCACRTTTACAAAGAACTACTAATACTCCTCATTTCCCTTTTGTTCCGGGGCTGAGAACAGACGGGATAAGAAAAAAAAGGAAAATGGAAGATCAGAATAAGTCACCCCAAACTGTTGGCTTACATAAAGTTTACTTATAGTAAACTTATGCTAATTTTAGAACTAACTTCTCTTTKAATTTCTTAGTCACAGTCCTTACATGAAATGGTCTGGTTGATATAAAAGTAGGTTTTATTCTGTAGTCCTCATCACTGGCTCGTGTACTGCAAGGTAGTAGAGTTTAACCATCTGAAAGAGTAAATAAACATTGTCTTTTGCGTCTGTTTCAAATTTTTTTTGTGGTGAAGGATTTAGGAAAAATTCCCATGGTCTATAATGGAAATTACTTTTGAAATGAACAATTAAAAGAAAATCCACAAATTTCATTTCTCTCCCAGAACTATATCCTATGCTTGAGAATGCATACAAGTTAACTTCTTGGTGCCATGAATTCTGAGTATATTTCCCAGGAAATAGAGCTGTGCATTCTTTAAGACAGAAGAATTTCACTAATACTCTAGTCCAAGTATATACACTAAACCATACTTTGCTAATCCACACTTCAAGATTATGGAGCTGCTTTTCATTAGACTGTGGTCCCTGCTTTAGGAAGTGATTTTGTTGACGAACAATGATTCAAATAAAGTGAGAAGGTGAACATTGCACTCTTCCCTGCCTGCAGGAAGGAAAGCTCAGGAAGGAAAATGGTTAACTACGCAGTAAATTAATGAGAGTAGAGAAACAACTAATTTTGACAGAAAGACAGGTCTCATGTGAGTTTACAGAGGAATTTACATGAGCAAGATAGTGAAACAGCTTAGATTTTGAGGGAATGAAAAGCAGTTTATTCTCTTCCCTTAGTTTAAATAAAAATCATGGACTTCCCAATTAAGTCAAGACTCTATGAAGATTTATTGGGGGAAAAAAAAAGCTCTATTTTGTACATTTCAGGATTGCCTTTATCCTTAGACTTTTAAAATTAAGATTTTTTAAAATCTTTTATTTATTTGTTCCTGTTAGCACTGGGAGCCACCAATAAAGAAAAACAGATCAAACTGCTTGAGCAATCCAGCAAAAGAGGATGGGTATTTGTGCTTTCTCTTCACAGTCTTCTTTATATTTCAATAAAATCCAGTCTTGTAAAAAATTTGCTGCTATATGGACTCTGATGGAGAAAGAACTAAATTTTTTAATTTAAAGGTTTTATTTTTTTAAATAGTTTTAAGAAGAGAGCAGGATTGCACAGGCAAATTTCTCAAATTTCACATCTCTCTTCTCCCAAGGGCTCTTTCAATTAAGTTTTAATGTCAGAATTATACTAGGTTGGTATTTCACTGAGATGGATATATGCCTTTTATCTCCAGCTGTTAAAGAAAAAGTCCATTCCTTGTAGAAGGTTACTCACTTTAGGCCATAGTTCAGTTTACTTGGTGTAGAGACTGCTGTAATCAGAGACATGGTCCTTACACGCAGCATCAGGGCCTGACCTGTAATGATGATAGAACTGGGAGAAATCAAAAGCACAGGACCACTAGCCAAAATGAAGCCCAAGTGCTCATTTTCAAAACTGTTAAAAAACCCCATTGTTCTAGTCTGGCAGTGTAGCCCTGGCTCTAGTAATTTGAAGAGAAAAAATCCCATTATTTTTAGTAGATGTAGTCTCATCCCACATATKTTTTATGACTATACCAATATACCCCGTATTTTAACCTATAGTTTATTATTGCTTTTTACCTGCTTGCTGTTCACCCAAAAATCAGTACCATTTATTGATCTAGAGAAGTCTGAGTGGAATACAAATAACATTTCAAGTCCCCCTCAAATCTCTTCAAAAAGGAACATAATTAGTCCAAACCATTTTATATTTTCCACAGCAGATTAAATTAGCAACCCACAGGTTTTTTTTTTTCCAGTTTGTTTCTCTTTGTATCCCATTACAATATTCTATTGTAATAGGATGTCAGGAGATGCACAAGCCTAACGAAAAAAACAATGATGTAGAAACAAACATCTCATTAAAGTTCATGCAGGCCCTAAAATATGAAGGCATATGGCCCTTCCATTTTTATTTAAAGATATCAGTCAAAGAAATAAGCAAAAGAGAAGTTTGTAAAACTTCCATGTGTAATTTTGACGGATGCAGATTCATACATTAGTGTGTGGTTTCATACATGGTTAATAAAAATTACTGAGTCTAGAAACTTAATTTATCAATTTATTTCAACTCTCTAGTGATAAGAACCAATCATGTCTCCTGAATGGAATAACTGGATTATCTGCAATAACAAATATACTTCATTTCTGGTTTTACTTTATTAATTTTCCCCTTTTTTCTTATTGTTGGGTTTTTTTTTTTTTAATTTTCTTCATCTTTCTTCTTCTTTTCTAAGTTATGTATTTACTGAATTTGTAAATGTACTGAGGCATAAATCTCCCATATATGGCTGAAGCAAATATGGTTAAGCAGATGCTGGCCATTTCACCTCAAAAAGAAAACGCCTTTTCTTGCCAGGACATGAGACAGAACCTGTCTGAAACATGAATCAGCAGATCACCAGAGTATCCTTAAAACCCCAAAGCACAAATGATTGGGAGAAAACGTGAGTCTGTCATTGGTAAAAACAATTTTAGKAAAGAGCTTGTGTTGAAGATGAACTCTTTTACACTGTTTTGTTTATTCACAAGAAATAGTTTGTCCGAAATATCACTGAATTTATTTTTTTTCTAAATTGAGGAAATAAAAGGAAATTCCAGTCTATAGTAAAACACTGGAGAGTTAATGCAACTGCAAAATTTAATTCATCTTTTTCTGATATTTTCTTCCTAGACTTGAAAACTGTAGTCATAGTTGAAAATTACGTTTTATTTCTCACTATGCTGAACTTGAAGAATGCCCAAGTTTAATATCAATCTCAAAAAATATCTGCAGACAAGTCATGCCAAGAAATATTCTTAATTCCTACACAAGTGGAAGAACGATGGTTCTCTGGCTTTTTCAGTTACTCAATACTGACAGTAGAAAAGAAAATCAAAAGGTTTTTTCTATATGGAATAAATGACATTCAGCAGAAGAGACTGTCAGCACCTCTTCAATGGCATGTGTGAGACAGTGTTGTGTTTTAGTAAAACACATTCTGCATTTTACTCAATGAAGTACTGAATTGAGATCCAAATTTTTGAGGCCCACTCAAAAACATAGGGACAGTACTTTATTAACTTAGACACCCCCAGATTATGTTACAGTCTAGAAGTCCTCTTAACTACAAGTGTTAAATCTATTTTAGGATCTGGCACACAGGTTGTACCACGTGTTCTTCAGCATCCTCTGGCAATTTTATGTGACCGTTTTTCCTAACAGAGAATTGCTTTTAAAAAATGTTTTAAATTGAATCAACATCTTTAATGTTCTATCTGAAATTCTATGACTTTACAAAAAGACATGCTATGGTCATCTGTGTCACTTAACTGCCTTCCTTATGGTACTATTGTTATCACAGTCCTGGTTTTTCTGTAACAATCATTGAAATAACTCAGGCATTCAATCCTGGCAAGCCACAGACTATTTGGCACTTTGAAATTCATAGATTTAACAGCATAGTGTCAGATCATTTTTCATAACCCTTGTTTCCTTGTCAGCATGTCATAGCCAGTAAAGAACTGCTAGATTAGTACAAATATATAAATCTTTTCTCAGCTTCACCTCACTGCTGTTTAATACTACTTTACTACACCACTGTGCTTACTAGTTTAAAATAGCTTCTGTTTGAAGAAACGCATATTTATTATTATTATTAGGGAGTTTTTGTGCAATTTCCCTAAGCACAGGCTGACAGTTGCATAGCACTTTGTCATTTATCATTGTACACAAGATCTGTCAGCTTGGGAAACAATTTCAATAAAAAAAAAATCTACATGAAATTACTTTGTGAGAGGAAAAAAAAGCCTCAGTTCTGTCTATTGTGTGTGTAATTCGGTGGCTCTGTTTATTTATTTTTTTTTGCCTACTTTTTCTCCTTTTTTTTTTTTTTTATTTTGGCTGTTTTTTTTTTTTTTTTTTTTTTTTTAATTTTGGCTGTGAAAGGTACTTAATGTACCAAAAACAATTTGTAAAAGCTTTATTTCACCAATTGAAAGTGTGTACGCCTTGCTGAGGTCTCCCTTATCTAACTGTTGCTAATACATTTTCATGCTGTGCTCTTATGGCTTCATTTTACAGTTGACGAGATCACCCACTCCATGCTGTGTTGGAAATGGGACCCTCGTCACTCTAGTCCACAGAGTGCACTTAACATGTGAACAACAAACAACAAAAAGTTACTGCTTTAAAACATCTTCATCCCTTTATCCCTTTGTTGGAAACTTAGCCTTGCTTTTATGCCTTGTTTTAATAAACTAAAGCAGAACAGCCATGTAAATCAGAAATCCCATACCTATCAAAATGGGTGGATTTACTTACCTATAGATTCTGTTGAATTAACCTCAGAAGAGGTCAATAACACTCTGCAGATTCTTTTAAAATGTACAGCAGTATCCCCTGCTGACCTCACCCTCCTCAAAGATTGCAGCAGGAGAAATAATTTTTTTCATGACACAGSATTTTTCTTCACTTTTGTTCAATTTCTTCTACATCTTGCCCTGTAACTAGATCAACATCTACAGCCTGCAGTTAATAAAACCAACTTGGGYAATAATTGCTGTGAAATTATGTTCTGGACAGCTGAAAAGGAGGGATCAGTATTAGAGTCTCTTGTTTTCCACCCTGTCAGTTTTTTCTCCAGCTATGGATTTGTTGTCATCAGGGCCTGATGATTCTGCTGACACCCCTGTCAGAAAAAGAATTTTTCACTCCCCACTTGATTGACTCCATTCATAGCATATAACTCTGTCAAAAAGTGCCACTCTCAAGCTCACTCACTCATGTGTTTGCGTTTTCTATACCAATGCTGAATGGACAGACACATAAAACCATGAAATATTCAGAAGGCATACTCTACCCTTAATTTATGGTTCTTTATTATCCTTGAGAAATGCTATTTGTTCTTCTTTGATATKGCTTTAAATCACTTGATTTCAAAAATGTTTCTTTTGGAGGAAGGACTTTTGAAAATTCTGTGCTTGAATTAAAAAATRTTAAGTCCTGATAAACATCTTGATGAAACTCATATGTATGTCATTCATGCCACTCAGTTTCATGTATTGCTGTTGATAAAAATATGCTTTTCATAGAAGACTAGTTTGTGCTAAAATGACAAATATTTTCAAAAGTTGGTCTATAGAAATTACTCAGTAATCGTGTAAAAAGTAATAATTTGAGGATCTTCTAGAGCCTGAATTATTCAGACTAAATGATTGCAGGGAGAATTCCTTGTTTGTGAGGAACCAATCAGCCTTTAGTGGCCGTTGCTGGACACTGCATTAAAATGCACAAAACTGCCTACAGGCAACCTACTTCCAAGATATAAAAATCACAAATCTTCTTAAGTGTGCGCAGAAAGTGCTTGCATACCACAGTGAATGGCATCACAAGAGGTCATCTCCCTAGCAGGCCCAGCAACTTGAGAAATCACCTCATTATACAAGGAGTAGAAAAGAGTAGCTGCTAGAGTACAGCAAGTTTGATGTAAACATACAGAGAAGTTTGTGACACCACAAAGATTGCAAAAGTATTAAGATGCTGATAAAAAATGAGAGCTATTGAAAGAAAAAGACTATCAAAAAAATGAAGAGAACAACTGCCAGTAACATTTGTTTGAGAGTGGAACAGCGTTCTCAGAATCTGTCATCTGCACTTACACTGGCATCAATAAGACACGGCTCAGTTGAAGTTAATGWAGTTATACAGGTGCTAAGAGCTATTATACAAAAAGTTATCATGTTGATAAAAAGATAAGCATATATAAACTGTCCAGTATATCCCACCCTCAATCAACAATGCTTTGCATTTGACACCAATGAACACAAATTTTACAACTGATTTATTTTTCACCAAATGATGTTATCGCCAGCTGTAAACAGGCTAGTAATCGAATATAAAATCAGCAGATGCTGTCCTCAGAAAGCTGTTGGACTTTTTCAGGTGACTGAAGTTTTCGACATTTTTTTTCATTTTAAAAGTGCTGGAAAAGCTGAGAGAAGAGACAGGATGGCAGAACAACCTCCACC
>NW_026623520.1:641855-714438 GCF_030028575.1 Malurus melanocephalus | reverse complement strand
ACATCTTTTGAAAGAAGTTATGGTCATTGTAGTTTCAGAATAATTATTTCAAAGCATCTGTCAATTTATTTTTTAATAGTAAACTCTTCTATCTCAAAGAAAATAGCAAGGTTATTGYTTTTCTTTTTGCTTTAATCTCTGGGATTTGGTTCCAGCAGGCAAATTTTTTCCTCCAAGACAGTTATAACTCTAAAAACAAATGAAATGTAATTACCTTTTTATTGACACATTAAAAGGAAATAAATGGTATTATCAGCAGTTATAAGCTTTCCTCAAAGGTGTTGCTTTCATAAGCATTATGGTTAGCTAACCAGATTCAGAGAAGTGGCAGAAAGTGGTGGGAAGAGGGCTGTCATGAAAGAGTATGGAGTCAGTGATTTCATGCAAAAAAGGAATATTTCTAACATGCTCTCTTGCAAGAACATCTGATTGAATTGGAAGCTGTCAGGTGTAAAATTATCTTATCAATTTTTATATATCATTGTATTTCACCTTAATGTACAATATTAGCTTTACAATTGTGCTCCCCAAGGGCTTCACACTTGCATTGTTTGGGAGCAAAAATTTCTGAAGACTTAAATAAACAGTCTATAAATGATACCACCAGACTTAGAGTTTTAATGAAATATATCCACAGATGATACTTGCAGTCTCCAGGTAAAGAAGGTCATCATAACTGCATTAGCAATTTTCTATGACAGACACTGGAAATTATCAGCCTTTTAGGAAATGATCTGTGAGAAGCAGTCTATTGTTGATCTTGAAGAGCTCTGTTAATAGTACACTTTTTTTTTTTTTTAAGACCAACCTTCTGGACAGTAATCTCCAGTTTGAATGACAACTTTTTTTTGCACTTTGACAAGTAGGCTTAAGTCCACAAATATGCTTTTTTTTTGATGGAAATAAAGAAAGAGAAGTATCTCATAATGCTTACATTGTATCAACCTATACAAAGGAAAAAAAAATCCACCTTCTAAATAAATAGAAAGAAATTATCACAGGGCAGTAAAAAAATTAACAAATGAGGGCTGAAACATTTATTCAGTCAGAGAAACCAATAGAATTTAAAGGGAGAAAAAAATCTCAGAGAAATTAAAACAATTACCAATTATTTTAGGAAATAAATGTTCAGTAGTGTCTGCTGAGGATTTGACTGAAGTGGTGCCAGTGTCTCACAACATTTTGTATGAAGGTACAAACATGTGGAGGAGCAGTCAGAACATTTGATCCAAAAAATTACAGATCAAGAATCTGATACACACAGGGGTTATTTGGAAAATGACTGTCTAGAGCTGGAGCAGAGTGTCTCTCATAAATTGTTGCTATTAAAAGAAGG
The DNA here is from genome assembly GCF_030028575.1 of Malurus melanocephalus. NCBI lineage: Eukaryota > Metazoa > Chordata > Aves > Passeriformes > Maluridae > Malurus > Malurus melanocephalus. The sequence goes on along the minus strand of NW_026623520.1, from coordinate 713,102 downwards.
CATAAGGAGAAGGAAGGACAAAAGAATTAAGAAGGGACCTAAATGATGATAGCAAGAACTTCTGTGACCTTTTTTTCCTACTTTGAAACAAAATTCAGAAATGAAGAGTCATGATTATACACGAGTGAAAAAGGCAGAAAAGTTCTGTTTAGCAAGTCTACTTAAACTAATGGTTTCCTCTTGCCTGGTATTTATTACAACCCAAGTGTACAACCTAGTGTCACCCCACTCAGGTAGAARTGTGAGCATGTGGGCTATTTAATATAGTAATTTGCTTAATGTAGCACAATTACAGAAATGCACTCAGTAACTTTGGGCTGATTCCCCAGGAAAGAACTCTTTAWGGAGTGCCTGCAAGGTACACCTGTGCCTCATTACCTGAATCGATATTTTTGCCATGTTGATTTGAAGGACAAAATAGACTTAGGAGATTCTACCTCCATAATTACAAAGAACATAAAGAAGAGATTAAAACTGGAAGAAAAACTTTAAAACCTGCCACACAATACAACAGGATGGCAAAAATACAAGGCTAGCTCTAGCTTTGCACCTAGGAGCCTCTGTATAGCAAACAATTCCATTTTGTTAACAAGCCACAAGCGTGCACTTAAGAAGCAGGTGAACAAATGTAATTGTGAGAAATACAGTGATGCTTCTAAGTCTAAATTGTGTTCCTCTCAAGAACATGTGTTCATCTACTGCACACATTTTTTGTGCGGTTTTATCTTTCTCTTCTATTTCAAAACAAATTAATGGCTTTCCCTTAATGACCTAAAAGAGTTTAGGGTCTAAACCTTTAAGGATTTCTTTTCAAATCTGTCATATCTCCTCTTTCTCTATTATTAAAACAAAGCAATCGTCATCCTTTTCTCTCTCTCTCTCTCTCTCTCTCTCTCTCTCTCTCTATTCCTAGCTTTGGTCTGGCCTGTGAGGTCAATACAGACTAAAGGCCATTAATATCTGATAACTGCAAAGGACTTGTTCTAAACACTGATACTCCTATTATGATCTCTGGTGAATAGGTTTCCATATCAGAAAAACACCATTAGAGTTATCAGCAACTGGCACAGTTTTRACCTCCGCAGAGGCCAAGGAACAAACAAACAGAGACTGAAATACCCCATTATCTCTAGAGGCACTTACTACTTCTCTGAGCGCAGGTAGATTGGTGAGGTACCAGGGGGTAAATTTGCCCTGTGTCTGCTCCTGCCATACCCATTCCTTGCACAGATGTAACCTCCATGACTGRCAATCTGACCACTGTGACTAGCTTTTCATTCAGTTTATTTGCTTTTAAGCCTTCTTTGCAGACTCCCTTTACTCTAGAGAATCAAATACGCTGGAAAATAATCCAGGTGTTCAGGCAGCTTCAAAGAAAGACTGTGCAGAAATTGGTACTGAAAGCAGAACTTTTAACCTGTCACTCTTTGAYGAGTGAAATTAGACTCCACGTTTAAAACTCTTATTTTTCATGGGTGAATTTCATTCTCAGTAATTTATGTGTGTCTTGCATGGGAGGAGATCCACATGCTGTGGCAGTACAAACATATCAAACCCTTCACAGAGCCCCCAAGTTTGTACCACCTCAGTCTCCAGCAGCTGACCCACATTTAACACCTTTATCACGTGCACAAACCACATCAGATGCAAATGGCTTTTGTGATTTGAGCCTTACAGTCAGAAATGGTTTCAGAGTGACACAGAAATTCCAGTGCACTGCTGAGGACTTCTAGTCACTTCCTTTTCCAAATACTGCCCACTGCACTAAGGTGATGTGTGCCTCCAGCTAACTGGTACTGAAACTGGCAGTCTAGTACRGAATATACTTGTCTGTGGAAGTTAGGATTGTGATGTAGGACGGTGCATAAAGAGAGTTTTGTCTGGAGGTGAATCTGGATTTAACCAATCAGTTTTGGCTTTTTAGCAGCTGCATTCACAGTGAACATTCAAGAGAGCATAAACATTGAAGAAAAGCCTGTGGCATCCATGCTAGAAAGAGTCTGAAGACAKGCTGAGRGGGCTGGGGCTGTTCAGTMTGGAGAAGRGAARGCTCTGGAGAGACCTTAGAGCAGACCTCCTGTGCCTGAAGGGCTGGAGAGGGACTTTTTACAGGTAGTGGTAAGACAAGCATTAGTGACATTAAGCTGAAGGAAGGTTGGTTAAGATTAGACATTAGGAAGAAATTCTTATCTCTAAGGGTGGTGAGGCGCTAGCAGAGATGTCCAGAGATGYTGTGGATGYCCCAYCCCTGGAAGTGCTCAAGGCCATGTTGGAAGGGACYCTGAGCAACCTGGTCTAGTGGGAGGTGTCCCTGCCCATGRCAGYGGTTTTGGAATGAGGTGATGTTTAAGGTCCCTGTAAACTCAAACTATTCTGTCATTCCATGATTCTATGACATTGCACTCATCATCACCTTAAATAGTGAAGAGAGCTTAATGAGAAATACTGGCAACTAATGACATGCATAGTTAATCCCACTGTACTTATTGCTCGTTGCCTGGAAAAGAACTTATGTCCTTATATGCAAGGTGGAAAAGAAAAAGATGTGAAAGTTTAATTGAAATAAGGTTCTATTTACCAATGTCTTCCATTTTCATTCCCCATCCTTTCCTCAAAAGGTAAAAATAAATTTCTGGAGTGTTTGCAGACCATGAGCACTTGCTGATGGTGTGACACCTGGATTCAGAAAAAAAATCTGCTTTATGTATCTGTTGACTAGAAATTCATTTATATATATATGCTACAAATCACTATCTCCACCAACTGCTTGATATGGAAAGAAGAAAATGATGCTAGTAATGTATGACCCTTAGAGCAGAGGAATTGTAGCTATTTACGTCAGTTGTCAGTAACCTGCTGCTTGTTTGCAGTGTTGCTSTATGGATATAGATAACCTCTCTGAAACATTAGCTGAGACAAAGCAAGTAATTCTTTGTTGACACATTGTCAGTTTCTAATTTGTTCTCAAACTGTGAGGTAAATCCTCCATCTCCACTGGAAAARGGACTGCTCTATCTCACATCAGTCTTTCTGCCCTTTTCACTTTCTATTCTCAGCTGGAAATGCAGTCGAAAAGGAGTTTCCTGCCCGGAAACTGATAAAACGTACCAACAAAATTATCTGGAGAGTTTAACCTTAGCTGTGGTCCCTTTACATCACCCTGAATAAAAACACMGAGCAACACAGAAGGAAAACTGTGATCCTTATTAGAGCAGCATCAGAAATCAGGAGGGCTGCAGTTGCAAGGGACAGAGGTTATCCCTTGAACTTGAAAAATGAGGCTTTAGATACAGAAATAAATGCCTCAGAGCCTGGTCTTGGTGAGCGAAAATGAAAAGCTGAGAAACAAAACCAGAGTGGTGGCTCTTTGTGAAACATTGTTATGTCAAAAAGAAATGGTGAACACTGTGGCAAGGACTTCATCCTCTTTCCACTCTTCTTGGTAGCTTGGAGAAGTCTGCACTATGAATACAGTAAAATGGGGTRTGCTAGGAATTTTCTTGTGGAGAGATTGACCTGATTACATTTCACTGGCCATGGGAGCCCATTCTTCTTCCTGACTGCTGCTCAGATAGAAGACTGGCAGCTGGACTCCATCACTTGGATTAATGGGTTAAAAGCTGACATCTTTTTAGTATTTTGGACTTTATTTTCTTTATCAGCTTGACTTTCATGCTCAGAGTGCTCTTGCCACAATATTCTTTTAAAAGTACACTTGTCAGGGTCCATTTGCTACTAGCTACCTTGATGGTGACATCAGCGATGGCTGCGGTTTACCTTTTGACCTTAGAGAGACGGCAGATGGGCCCAGTAATAAATCCCGATTATTAGTGAAGGAGCCAATAGCTTGGAAAGGCAGAAATAAAAGTCAGGCAGTTTTACATCRCAGTTCTTGTTATTTGCTTTGATATGGAGCTGTGGGCTGTGTCAGGGGTGATGTTGAGCAGCCTGGGCTGCTCCCAGGGAGGCGGTGGGTGCCATGCCTTCAGCCTGTTCCCCCTGCTCTCCCCCAGCAGCCCAAAATGCCCCCTCACATGAGTCTACTTCAGCTTTCCACTCATGACCAAAAAGCAGCAGGTGGAAGGACAGGAAGGGGCATCCAGGGCAGGACCCTTCTCCACAGGGTGAGGTGGTAGAGGCTGATCCATGCCATGTGAGCCCTCGAGSAGGGTGTGTGGGGATCCAGTGCTGTCACAAAGAGGCCTCAAACRGCCAGGGTTTGGCAAAGGACAAAGCAACCTCATCATGGTGTTCTTACAGTGTTTTAAAAAGAAACCACAACCCTCCCCTGCAAAATGCCAGCCTTCTACATCACCAGTTTTGTGTTCCGTACGCTGGAGTTTGCACGCAGCATGGCTGAGGGCTGGCGGTGGTGCCTACAGTTCCTTGGTCAGGCCTTGGATGAGGAGAATTCTCCATGGCTCAGTTCAAATCTTTTCCATTTTTGTAGTAAAGATGTTTATGTTTTGGTCTTGGCTGGTTAGGTTTTTTTTCCCAATGTGCATAGTGTGATGGAAGAATTTTCATAATTGTTTCTAGGGGTGATATGTATTTTATATACTCAAATCCTGGAGCAAAATTGTGGTCTTGCATGAGAAAAGACAGTAAGATTTTTTTCTCTTTTTATAAACACAAAACTGTTTAGCTGCAGAAACCAAGTTTCCAAAATCCCTTTGTACCCRCATGTACTCACAACATGGATTTTCAAAAGCCTTGTTATATTGCATCATGATCGAGTACAATAGAAGGATGAAGAAATTGTTGCTTTAGTTAATTGTTAAGGATAAATCAGCTAAGAATAATACATGCCAAGAGTTTTTCCTCTGAAATTTCTGTGTATAGTTTTTGTAATTTTATTTTTTTTTCTTTTTCTCTGAGATGTGAAAAGGAGCACCTTTAGCATCCTTGCCATAAATCTGTTATAAAAGAAAGAGTAAGATAAATAATTTTGTCTTCTTGTCACCATGAGTTTTTGTTGATGTTTTGGAACATCTGAACTCTTCCAGGAAGTGCTTTTTTTCTCAATAGATATAGCAGCTAATTTTAAAAGGGGGAAAAAAAGAAAAACAAAAAGGAAAAACAAGGATTAATTGATTCATTTGTACTAGAGACCCAATCCCCACTCCTTTTACCTCAKTGAACATCATGAGCACTGTGAACAGACTACAACTTTTAAAGCAAATCAAAGAAAACCACATACTTTTCTTGTCTTGAAAACTTTCCCATTCATTTACTTGTAGGAATAGCTGTACTTTGTCCTGTCTTAATTAGTGAACTAATAATAAACTATTGGTTTTGTAGAAGGTGATTTCCAAATGAACAGCAGTTTTTTGGCTTCCCACAAATCAGTCATTTAAACTTACAGTGAGTTATCAAACAATTCTTTCCCCACAAAGGTAAAGGTATGCATGAAGATTAGGATGTTTTTGATTGCTGGCTAAATTTACTTCAGGAATATGAAGAAAAAAAGGTCTTTTCCCATAAAGAAGTTCTATAATAATTTATCAAAAATGGAAATATTTTCTAGGTGGAAAAAATATTTTTGCTTTTTAAAGTATAATTTTCATAAATGTTATTCATTTATCTGTGAAAATATTTGATGGTAGTTTTAGATGCAGTGCTGCAATCTTTGTTAATGAAAGTAGATTTTAGATGCCATTTTCTATCTCTGTGTAATGTCAATGAAGAATACACATTGGAATTAGGCCCTTATTTTGTATAACAGACACAAGCTTACAGTGAAATTATTAACAGCTAGTGTTTTTACTTCATCAGTTGTTAGTTACATCAATCATTTCTGTGCCAGCATGAAAACAGAAGCTCTACTGTTTTGGAGAAGAAAGTGTATGTGTATGTTGTGTGTGTTCCATATAAATTACCCAGGTGTTTTAACACATCCAGGTGTTTTTTTATTCCTTTTGGAAAAACAGAGAGGAAACAACCCAAGGGCTAATGTTCTAATTATCAGTGGTTGTGCAAGCCTCCAAAAAGCATGTATTCTATAACCCCTGGAAAAATTCTGACATGTTATAAACTGGCTAAATTAACTTCAATCAGTAAACAAACAAATTGGTGCCAGCACAATAGTACAATAATGCAGTGCATACTAAGTGACTTATTTTCCTAATGCCAAAAATAGCTACATAAGCCAATGCTAAACARCTTTGATTTTTCTTTATATAATTTGAGTTAGAAGTTGTAAAAAGTCATTATTCCTGACCTTTAAATAGAAACAGCAGAGCTAGAACATCTCTTTCTTCAGAGATTTCTGGAAAATTCTTTCTTGGCTTTGGCTTGCAACCCAAATCACATATGATTCAAAATGAACCATATTTAATTATGGTTAAAAATGAACCATATTTAATTCAACTGCTGTGGTAACTCTGGAAGCTCAGGTGCATGATTTTTTTTTTCTACTTTAGCTTTGAAAGAGAAAGCCAAATTCTTCAGGGCAGATCATATTGGGCTAAAGCAAATAATAATGAGTTAGGATCACTTTTGTGGGAGAAGAGCATAAAAACCTGTAAGGAAATGTTAAGATATTCCACAGTGGGCTTTGGAATCAATGTTAGGATATGAGAATATAATGAAAAAGCATAATTTTTAGTTCTCTAATTCCTTAGGACTCTTTATCTACTTTTTGGTTCCATATTGGAAGATACTGTGAATAGGTGAATTTTCTCTCTGGCCCTACCTGATTGCCAAAGTGTGGAGAAAATGTTGCAGCAGCCATTTCTTTCATTTCTGTGTGTATGATTTTTTTTTACCTTTTTTTTTTTTTTTTTGCTGAAATGTTAATATACTAATTCTCCTGTGTAGGTAAAATCTTCTCAACTTAATATTTTTTTTTTATGTTAACATTAGGTCATGAAAGTCATCAAAATGTATGCATGCTTTTACTTTCTTTTGACTACTCAATACATTGAAGTTAATAGAAATGCTGGAATACAGATAATTACTTTTATGAATTAATGTRAAATCAAAACAGCATGTCTCAAGCACTTCTCTCTTTCCTAATCAAAATGCTTTTTCATGAGTGATATAGAAGATTCAYGTATTTGAAAATTACACAGGCACACAGACAGACACAGAGCTGTAGAAGAAAAGGTATGCATGTTACCGAGTACCTCGTTTTCTGCCTCTGTCAATAACATACCTATTTTGACCAGTCGGTGGTACTGGAAGCTGCATATTTGCTGACAAAAGTGAGCTAGAACTGTTCACATTAATTTATGCTTTAAATGAGAAACACTTTGTTTTAAGTGTTGTGTTCTCTCCTGTCTTCATTTAGCTACACTAACGTATTTCTCCATGTGAAACTGAATAATTAATTGTCCCAATGGTGCCATCAGGAAAGTGTTTTCAATTGCTCTTTCTGGAGACTCCATTGCTACTCAGCTCCCATGAATATGTCGATAAACATACATGGTTGACTAAAACAGAATATATTTCTTTAACACACTTCACAGTCTTTTTCAGAGAGTATAAGAGACCTAGATATTTAAACTGCTAGTGTTCTTTGTGCAGGAACAGAGAGAGTCCTTAAGTCTGAACTCTTGCTCTTCTAGACTGYGATCAATACATTGAAAAAGGAAAATAACTACTGGTAGCCTTACTAAAACCCATTTGTACCTAAAAATACCTTTAATAGCATGAAAAAAACATTTGTTGATCTTGGTAAAAAGCAGACATACAGCTGGATTTTTTTTTTTTTGTTTATTTTAAACAGGAATTTCTATAATGTTTCCTCAAATTTTTTTTGCAGTTTTTGCAGAATCATGCTTGATAATATTTTCTGAGAAAACATCTTGCATATTTACTGCAATTAACCTGCTTGTGAATTATTCAGGAGTATATAGACTATATAGAGGCATTTTTTCATAATTATTATTCAATATATTATTCAACCATTTTGTATCTTTTTCACAGTAGCTTCACACACTATACAGTATGCATCACAGCCACACATGAGTAGTTTATCCTGGGTTTCCCTTGTCTTCTAAAAACTGTAATGAATGCTAAAAATTATATGAGTGAATCTATCCGTCTCTCAAAAAGTATTAAACTCCATTAGGAATTGCTATCTATATTCAATCTGTTTCCTGGTACCAAAATTAAGAATCCAGAGAAATTACTCCACAGTAAATAACAAGATAATGTTCTTGCTACCTGTCTGCACAGCAATGATGTCTTTTCTGGGATCTGTCCCTCACTATAATCTGACCCTATTTCACAGCATACTCCTTTGCAGCTCAGAATTCTCTGGTCTTGGTTGTGCTSGCCTTCCTCCATGAACAGTTTTTGATGGCAAATTTTGAGAGACATACAGAGACACAGTAATTTCTTTTTATATATTGCATCTATTGTGTTCAATTTAAGTATAAATTGTGAGAGATTTTCTGCTGAGTTAAAAGTTGACTTTTGCAGGAAAATCGGGGAAGGATTCCCCATCCCACACCCCTTCTGAGAAATTCAGTAGCTGGGAGCCAGAACCAGATGAGTTCAGACTAAAAGCTATGCAATTATTTTTAACAGGGAGGACAGGTGTTTATTTATATAACTGACACAGTTATTGTAGATTCTCTCTTAATGCACAATAGCTACAAATACTTAATTTTAAAAAATTTTGTATAACTTAATACATGAAATGGATGACATGCATTCAATAACCTGATATTTATATTATTTATGTCTTACTTTGCTCTGTGTGATTGTCCCTCTTTATTTATGATTCTAATCCACCTGTTAAAAGTAATCAGGTAATTTTTTTGTAAATGTGTTTTGCTACTCTATGGACAAAATCTTCTTAGAGATGTAATTTAGCCATTGTATATATCCTGCTGTACCCATCATTTTAGAAGAATCATTTACGTTTATCACTCTGCCAGAGTTTTTTGTTAAGTCAACACAAAATTTTATCATTTTCTTCACAATTGTACCTCTAAATGGAGAACTATAAATTCACATCATGAGATCACATTCTGCCACAGACTTGCAACTCTTGTATGGTCCACAGAGACTGTGATGTAATCCACAATCTTCTGACCACTTTCCATTTTGTGTTGGGAATTAAATTTTCCACTACTTGATCCTTGCATGGTCAAGGCAGAATTTCTTTACATAGAAAGCAGCTCGGTATCTTACTTGCCTAACCTGGCTCTCCTGCACTATGGAAAGTTCCCTTTGAATCCAACAAAAATTATTTTTCATAAAGAAAATTATGATTTTATAAAACATCACTGTTGAGTTCAAAAGAGATAAATAAGTCAGAATGGAAGTGTAAAGTAGTATGTAAAGTTGCAAGTTCTAAGGCTCAAAATACTAATTCAATATCAAGGTTTAGAGCATGACTTAAAAAACAAATTCTTATGGGATAAAACTCAATGGTATTTTTCATAAATCACATTCATAYATGACTTCAAAATGAACTCTGCCTAGTGTTTCCATTAACTCCATCATACTAGAAGCATCAGATTCACCTATTTCATTTTAGCTWGATTCCACTTGAATTCAAGATTAGGGGCTGAATTAGTCTGTTTTTCAGTGGACTGGATGAAGGAGTTGGTTATTTTTTTTTATTGCAACCTTTAGTTTTCTAAAATCAATCCACATTATTTATGTTTCAGAGATGCCTGTTTTCTACTGTTTGAAGGGTAGCTGTCATTTCTTGTCCCTGTGTTGCAGAGAGCCTGAAACAGTAGCAATGACAGACATAATTTTTCTCCCAAATCTAAAACAATCCACRTAATTGGCAATATCACAAAGGTTAAACAACATTCAGGGCAAAGTACATCTCCAAATAACTTTTAATTTCTTGTTGAATAAACTAGCCAGTGAAGCAGAATAACAATGTGGAAAATATGAAAATAATGTTATTTTGTCCTACCTTTACTTCTTGTCTGAGTCAGAGTTTCTACACATGAAGGTGAGATAGCCTTCAAGATGTTTAGGTACTCTCAACTACATTTGCACCTAAAGACWCAAACATTTTCTAGTAACTATGAATAGGCCAGTATTGTTCTCATGCTATTAAAAATGAAATGCAATGAATATTATCTAACAGAAGGAGGGACAAATTTCCACAGAATAGAAGGCAACAAATTGTCAGCTCTATTTGGACAAGAACTTTAATTTTCAACTAAGCAATCCCATGTACTAGGAAAAGAAAATCTTTTCAATTTGGAGGACTTTGACAAATATTAATATATCACAGTTGCAATGGGATTCATTTGTGCTGTGGAATCTAAGAGGTCAGTACATCTGTAAAGACTTATAGTACTTAAGAGATGATCGTACAAGACATATGGTTTAATCATGATGTATTTAAGCCTTTTTTATCTGCTTAAGAATTCAATGTTTTTCTTTCTCTAATTTAAGAAACCATTTGTGATTCCTCTCAACAACCAAAAAAGTATTAATACAGAAGCCAGAGTGTATTAAAAATGGACTGAGAAAAGTCAAAATTATGTAACTATAATTGATTACAACTATGATTAAAATATAGATATAATGATTTGAGTGTTAATCCTTATAGGCTTTACATCACACTATAAATTGTTATATATGAGTGAATTTCCTATAGAATCTCATTTATAGCACAGTAAATCCTCAGAGGAAGATAATGARAATGCTGAAGGACCCTGTGATTTATATCCCAGCATTAATATGTTTCTGTCGTTAACGCTATCTTCTAACAACAGTTTATTTTTCTAAAACCATGTCCTCACAATAATGATCATAACCATTGTTTTATTTTTAGAATGCTAGCACACGCACTTCCAGTGTTGCATGAACCATGGTGGAAAAGGCCTGCCAGGGTTTTAGGTGTCTGCTTGTCATCATTGCCCGACTTGTCCTTCATTGTTGTTAGAATGTGTTTGCTCTCTCCATTCTCACTGATGGCCAGACTTTGGTAAAATATGTAGCTCTAAAATTATTTCCTGTGCCAAATTATAGGAAGCTTTCCTAAGAGAAGTATCTAATCCAAAGAGATCGTAGCCATTTCAAATAGCACCTACTGAGGGTGGCCTGCTTGTGGTGCGACTTGGAATTGAACTCTCAAATCTGTAAGCACAGGTCAAGTGTGCAGGCAGGCATGTGAAACAGACCATTGAGAGAGTGCGTGGCTATAGCASCACCACACAGAAATATGACTCTCTCCTGTAAACTTAGCCACCAAGTATCACCTTTCAGGGATGTTTTTCTATTTTGCATTCTTCTCGGTCTTATTATTCAACAAAATYGCAGTATCTTCTGTGTCATCTATCTAGCAGTAGAACAGTCTGTATAGAGCATACACAGACATGAAATATATTCGTTTCATCATCCAAACAAGGGTTAATATTAAAGGTCATAAGAAAAAAAAATCCTAAAATTAAAAGTTATTAAACAGTCCTGCTCATAGATTATCTGCTTATGGACTAGGAAAAAATACAAGTTAAAAGTTAATTCAAGAGTATTAACTTGCACAGTCTTAAACATAGGGTTTAGTCTTTAATAATAATCAAGTCTGCAAAGAAAACCAAGGGAAAAAAGATATAATCTTGGTTCAGAACACCCATTTGTTAATTCATAGTGTAGACAGGAAGCTGCAGTTTAATTTTACCTTGTGCAGGCAGTTCCCATCAAGTGCACCAGGATTTACTTTTATCTGTTAACATAATGATCTTTCATACTGTTCATTGACATATGTTGAAAACATGTCATTTTCTAAAGGAAGAGAAGATTAGCTGTAATACACATAACAGTTTAAAGTCTATGATTTAAAACAACACTAGGCTTCTGAAATCTGTAGTTTAAAATCTGAGCAAAACCATGCCAAGTAACATATTTCTAGCACTATGATACATCTCAAAAAAAAGATTAAAGACAGGAAATGGGAAGCATTTTATAGTAGGAATGCTAGTGGCAGGAAAGTCTACAAAAGAGAATAATTTGATAATTTYTTAATTGGAAATTTTTGAGCGCAATGTATATCTCAGGTGGTTTCCTAATCAAAGATTAACTCGGCCAATGCCTGAACTTTGGGCTTTTGGCTTGATCTGGAAGACATAAGAATTTGATTTGGCAAAGATTTGGTTGTAGATGGAGGCTGCACTGGGTGGCACTCTATTGGTTGTCCTTGAGGAAGTGCAGTGAGCTTTTAAGATAAGATGCAAGTTTTTAACAAAAGGTTATCTCACACAGCATTAAAAGAATTTAAGGATCACAATAACCTTATTTGTTCCCTAAAATTCCTGTTGTATTCATCGAAGGCACCATTCTACCTTCCTTTCATAAATAAGTAAATATTTATTCTAAGTGAAAGATACACTTACCCTGTGGGATAAAATTTGCCCTTTCATGTGATAGCATGAAATACCCTATAATTTATGCTCTGAATGAATGCCATTTCCTACTCAAAAGGATTCGGCAGCATTTTCTTAACAGACATCTTCCACATGTGGCCGTGATAGAACCTCATGTGACACTGCCAGTGCTCTGAGTCTGCTATATCGATTTGGATAGACAAAGTATTTGGATCTAATATTTAGGATCTATTAACAGTCAACATCACAGTAAGGGACTCAGGAACACAAAAGAAAAGAAATTCTATTCCCATTTRTCCAAAACCTGAAATGGTGTTCCAATCTTTTCTTTAGGAAAATCATGTTTTGTCATGCTTAAGTTTTCCTTCATGGATTTTATATTGATAAGTTGCTTTGAAACAGGTTTTATTGGAATTTTGCTTTTTAATTACATTGCATGTTGGTACTAATCAGCCATTGTTTTCACTAACAGCAAATKCTGTCATGGTCATATAAGAGATTTTTTGGAATCTAAAAAGCCCTGGTCATTTTATGTTCAGACTATCAGCAGCCAGACACTGTTTACTCTTAGTGACTGCAGCATGTTTATGTGTGTCTACCTCCACAATTAGAAACAAATAGCCCAGAAAGGATGTACTCTTAGCATCTAAGTAAATAATGGAGATGGATAAATGAAAGTTACTAAATCAAGATGAAATATATTTCTAAAGCTGTGTCAGCTGTGCTTTCAGGCCCAAGGAAAGCAAAATTGATCACCTGGTTGCAGTCCAAGGTCAAAGGTCTGAAACAGAGACTGCTGACACTTAGGTAAATGACATGTTTAAAATAATAGAAGTTTTCATCTAAAAGGGAAAAGGAGCAAGGAATATGTGTWTATAGAGCAGTGTGGCATTCAGAAATATGCAAAGACTTTTTTATTTTCTTCTTCTGAAATGGTTAGGGATGGAAATCCATCTGAAATCAACAGAATCCTTTCACCAATTCATGAAGTTCCAGGTTTCCTAACAGATATCCCATTATGTTCTGTACTTCAGTACTGAAGGGAAAAACACACTTTAAAATGTTATTTTTTTTTTCCCTCTACTTATGTTCTTTCTTTTAAAGTGTTAGAAGCAACATGTTCTCAAGACCACTTATCCACAAACAATTCAAAAATGTTTGTAAAATATTAAGAATAATGTAATCTATAGGATCATGTTTCATCCCATGAAATTAAAAATAATGGGAAATCAGTCTTGCAGAAAACTACATCATGGAGTTTTAGAGATTTTGGTACTTCGTAAATGCATAAGGCTCAACTCTGTTTGAGAGAGTGTTAGTGGCATCACAGAAAGTTTTAYAGGGGCGTCACTTGTAAATCAAAGCCTCAGAGATAGCGTTTTCCAAGGACTGTCACACTGGATATATTCTTTTCTTTAGTGTGGGGTCTATTAGATATCAATTTTGCACAGCAAAAAAATAACTCTCTCTTGGTGCTGTAGCAAAAAGGCAAAATAAGTTTTATTTCCAGAAGAAATCAGGAGCCATGAGATAAACAATCTTTTTCTCAAGATTAACTAAGAATTATACATCCMATTCAAGTTTTGATTATAGGCTGCTCAGATAACAGTGCAAATTCCAGATGAAATGCTGATAGGAACGAGATTGTCAGCAGTCTAAACTAASAATTGATCCTTTCACTCAGCCAAAAGCATATCATTATAATTATTAATTATTTCATTTTTACTCATGCCTTAGTCCAGATAAAGCAAAGTGACTGCATTTTCAGAAACTATTACTTTTCAGTCTAAAATGGTTACTGCATCACCTCCAGTCAGAATAAAACATCTCTGTTGTGAATTAAGATTCATCACCCAGCTGAGCTACAATTCCCTGTTAGCTCTGAAATTGTGGCCTCCTACATGACAGTAAAATTTGTGAAGTCCCATCTCCAGGTTGCCCTGACATTTATTAAATATTTTAGCCAGAAAGAAACATTAAGAAGGCCTACAGACTAGGAAGACAATTGAAAAACCTCTAAGAAAGGAAATATCTTATTAATTCATTAAGTCAAACTGCTTGTATCTACACTTGTATGACTAGAATTATGGTTCATTAACTTCATTTCTTTATATGAGTTAATTAGCTCAGAGGAGGCCAGAAATTAATTACCAGCTTATATAGTTTGTGCAGAATGGCATTCTGTTTATTTAGTTTCTCCTATTAACTTTTAATCTCTTCAAACAATAAAAGAGGTAATTAGTATTTTATAAACAAAAATGAATGCAACAAAGGCAAATAATTTGCCAAACAGTGAGGCTCCTGTGTGGAACCTAAGAGTTGTGTGGTTCAAGTTACAGACCTTTTCACTGTTAAGTATAAGCAAAAGGAGATTGAAAATATAGGTAGTCTTCAGGCAGGGCCGGGCAATCCATCATGAAAGAAGAGCTACCTACTAATATCTCACGGAGCAGAAAAATGAGCCTTAAAAATTTTCCAGCTATTTGAAAATAATTGCCCATGTATTCAGCTACAGTAACAGTTGCAGCCAGCTTTACTAAGGTATGGGARCAGAGCGGAACAAAGTGGGAAAACAAAAAGAAACCTCTTTTTTTTAGGTGAAAAAAGACAAAACAAAGCATCTGAATGAACATATAGGCACATAAATGAGCATACTATCAATGCATATTATGCAACTGTGATACAAACAAGATCAAAAGTCACCGGTGCCTAGTGTTTAACTGAGTTTTCTGCTCTAACTAGAGCATGTATTAAATCTGTTTAGCAACTTACAAGACAAAACCTTGCATTTTAGGAACATGTATTGAACTTTTGTTTCATTTTTTTCCCTCTCCAGAGACTGCATATGTGACATTTTTTGTGACTTTTTAGTAACTTTAATAAGTACATGCTAAAGGTACAAAGATACATCGCAGAGTAGATATTCATCATCATGTTTTTGTATACAAGACAAAATAAAAGCAAATATGTGTCAAGCATTTTACTGAGGAAATATTTCAGGAAATTCTTGATGAGTGTTTAAGATTTTTATTAGCACTACTTGTTCACTTCCCTACATCTGCAAAACCAGGTGCCTTTGTCCAACTCTACAAAACCCAGAGAGAGTCATAAAAGCCCTCTTTAAACAACCTAAAGCCACCATGAACTTAAAGTCTGTAATCTTGAGCCATTCATGGACTAAAAAAAAAAATTGTGGGTCTCACTGAAGACTGAGCTCTTGCCCTTTCTACTGGTGTCCATTTAAATTTTCTGTTATACATTTCAAATTGTGAGACTGACAACTGCTGATATTTCTGTGTACAAGAAAGCTGTCTTAAGTGTTATAATCATACCCTGTCTCAGTCTTTGGTTGTATTCAATTTGTGGAAGCAAAAAGATAAAATATTGTGGGGTGGATTGTTTTGCCTCTATGTGGCTTCTTGAAGAGTGGGGTGAGTCTCAAAATAAATCAATTGCAAGGCATTGACTAGATGTGTTAAGCAAAGAGACATTTTTATAATATGATTCTATAATTCATCATTTACCTATAAAATTAAAAGTCACTCCATATAGTGCTGCTTTGGGGTAAGGAAGGAAAAGGTACAATTAGCATATTAACTATTTATCAGTATGGCTTGTTTATTTTTTTTTCTAGACTCAAATAATATTCATAAATATATTAATAAAATGACATCCAGTACAGTCTTTAAATGGYGAGCATTTGAATCAGAATCCCCTGGCTAGAGGTGTTTAATTAGTGTCATAAAACCAATGTAAAAAAACCTTRCTGGAGTTGCTCATGTCCAAAACAACACAGCACAGATCTTCCTTATGCATAGTGGGGTAAGTTTAGGCTCAGCTGAAGACAACAAAAAAACCTTACTGGCTGCAAAGAGACAAGGATTTTCCCCACTGAAATCCTACACTTCAGAATGCTTTCCAACTTCTTTTTCAYCTGAGCTAAAAAGTAGAGGTGTCCTTTCTCATGGTAGGTCTTATTATCAGGTCAGCCCATGATATAAACAAAGAAACATTTGGAATAAATCAAAGAAACCTTCTGCTAGAATTAAAAAACTTCCTTTAAATGACAGGAAGGTAATATCCTAGAGCCTTTATTCTTGTATAACTCTAACAATAAAAGTCAAGATAATTAATGCCATTTTGAAGGCTTTGTGGCAACAAAGGATGAAACTATAACTTTCTCCAACATGCTAGAGACTTGAAAAGTAAAGGAATTGGAAAAGGATTTCAAGGCATTCAGTGAGACCTGAAGCTGATTTTATCGATGCTTCATCAATGAAACACAATATTCCTCACTCTCTCTTCAGTGTACACAAAGGTATTCACTAGAATTGTCTAAATCATCACAATTAATTTTAAACTCTGACAAAGAATAKAATTTTCCTTTCTCTGTCTGTCTTGTATTTTATTCTTCTTTTGTCTTAAAATCCTCTTGATGTGAAACAGCTGCCATCTTCAACCTGATTAACAGATAGAGATGGGTTCTTTATTGCCAGCATTAGCTTTACAGCACAAATCACACGGCTTCAAAAGGCTGGGGAAACAATCAAAGTGCTCATGACTATTACAAATGATTTCAAGCAATTCACCACTCCTAACTGGTGCTGATTTTGTATGTAATCTTTCCCAGATAATTCCTGAATATGAAGACATGCCATGTCAAGTTGATTTCTACAGTTCTAACAACAAACAAAATGAAAGCTGTCATCTGAGCACAGTCCTGGACAACTAAACATTATATGGCTTTTTGTTTTTTCTAGGTTTTTTTTTATTTTTCTGCTATTATTTCAACCTACAGACATCACTAACCTGTATGTGTATAGAGGTGAGAAGAAGGAAAGTGGTAACTTTCAACTGTTGCTGTTAATTTTGATTTTAATGGTAAAATGACTTTGTCTTCAGGAAGAAATAGAAATAAATAAATCTGATGTAGCTCCTTAGGAACTTTAAAGTATTTGTACAAATATTACTTCTGCATTCAAAACAAGTGAGAATTTTTTGAAGTTCTTGTGTTGTCAGTTGTTATCTATTGTTGTTGTTATCTATTTTATTTTCATATTTATGTACAATTTCTACTTCCACTACACTATTCATTAAATAATTTTAGAATGAATTTTATATATTCCCAGGATAGACTGCAAAGAATACGTTTAATTTCTTATAATTTGTAAGAAGTAGGAAAATTCTCATCCCTTCCACAACTTCATCTCCTTCTGTGCCCTGTCTTCTTTCTCTCACTGTCTAATAAAGAGAATTCTCCCAGTCCTCATCACCCACAGATACCCTGCAGACAGACAGTACTTAAACCTGCACTTTACTTACTAATCTCTGCCTATTGCTTCAGATACTTCTTCGTCCATGGCATCATCTATTGCATTTCAGGAGCCCCAAATAACCCCCTCTCTAGAGACCTACACAGCCAAATATTCAACATAATTTTCTCATCTAAATAGAACTATTTCCTCTGACAAGCTCTATCTCTGAATATTCCCAACCAGCTACTCTTTCATTACTTATCCCCATTTTGTTACTTACTAGCTTTACAGCTCTAAATAGTCTTGCCAGACCTGGTCTCCTCTGACCTTCACTTCCTCATTCTTCCATGAAGCTTTCACAGAAGATAATCTYGAACACTGAGGCATCTTCCTCTTGGTGCTAATTTAGGTGAATTTAGGTGAACAGCTTGCTAATTTTAGTTTGGGTATTTTTTTTTCTTTTGATATTTGCCAAAGCTGGGATTTACCTTTATCTTTGCTTCTTTCCCTACATTTACCAATTTATTTTGTAATTTACACMAACTTTCTCATTGATAATAGATATCAGCATATTTTCTCTGATCCTAGTGGTCTTGTGTCCCTGTTTCCTTTCTTCTGCCACACACTGTTTGACCCCAGCCTTTCACTTTATTCTCTGTAGCTAATTCTTGCCTAAGCAAAGACCTTTTTCTTTACTGAGACTGCTGCATTTCAAATATTAWCCTCAATTGGGAGCCTCTTCTGTTCATCTAAAATTGTTTCCAAATCCTTCACAAGTTCTTCTTTGGAAACCAGGTTGCTTTGTTCCACAARGTTGCTTAAGGATAGCTTCCTTCACATGTGACACTGACTTGCAATTTACTCTGCTGAACTGCTTGAGCAGTAAACRTGATAAGCCCATGATAAATGAATACATAGTACAGATATGCAAAGCCAMTTCAGTAATTTCTTACTTGTATATTATATTATGAATGCTGCTTCTGTGTTTGTCACCAGCCTTTGAATTCAGTGCTCTACCTATGTGTTGACTTGTTACGATCTCATCTCCTCTTATGTACCCATGGTTCCCTTTTTTCTTTTATTGCCTACTTTCCTTATGATTCTTACTCATCCCTTTCAAACTTGCAGTTGATACTTTGCTGATGCTTCTGCACTAACAGTCTGCAACTGTCTCGCCAACATCCTCAGACTCACTGACTCCGTTCCTTTTTTAAATGCAGCAGTAACCCAATCTTTAATCAGCACACTGCAGCCCAATTCTGACTGCTCTTTGCTTGCAATTTCCTATCCTTTATGCTCCTCCTAACCTCCTGTTCCTATCATTTTTCGCTGCAACCTTCTATAGCTTTCTCCATTTCAGTAAATCTTTTGTAGGGTATTTGTATGAATAATGAGATATAAAATTACAGTGTGCTCTACTGAGCATGACATAGGTCATCTTTCCTGCTTCCATGAAATCTGGTTACACATTTTGGACATTTCTGTGACCAGAAGCCTTCTCATCTTGATGCATATGAAGTTAACCTTTGTCATTCCTGCATTCATTTATTGACATGTCACCCCCACTATGAGACCTTTGCAAAGGGAGGTGAATATATAATGTTAGATATGAGGCTTTCATGATCACAGGCAGCCTAATCAAGCATTTTCAAAGAGCATGATTTACTTTCAAAATCTAACCCTCACGACTGTTTTTACTCCTTCCTCTTTGTCAGATTTTTACAATGACCAGTAATTTTAACATGGTCGGTTCTTACAAATATTTCTTTGGTAATAAGACTCTGTGAATAACGTTTCCTGGGGCCATCAAACCCTTGCTAGATAGAAGCCGAAGAATTTGCTGCACTTTCTGTAAAATATTTACACCATCTTTCCCCTGCAAGAATGTTTCTGCAATTATTTTAAATAAAGCCATATTTCCAGTGGCATTTTTTTCTTCTGTTTTAAATCCCTCTTAAAAATTTCCTCAGCATAAATCCACAAACTAAATGAAWGGACATTAATCCAGCCCATCCCTCCTCCTCCCTGCATGCGATCATCTCATTAAAKTTTTTGTCTCCTCTTTTTTGTGACTCCATATCCCCATCCTTGTGAAGTTCATATAGCCATGGTGATGTACATTGTGGCACCAATACCTGGGAGGAGAGGAAATGATCATTTTTCTTCCTCATGTATTCTTACTATTGACCAAGGTTATTCTCTTTATCATGTGCAGATTTTATTGAGTGATGCCAAGTGAGATGAATAGAAGCAAATAATGACAGTGCTGCAGTGATGAAATGAGAGACAGAGGTCGTCTAGGTTTTATACTGAACAAATTGAGTCACATCCACTTCTCATCCATTATTTAGGGGTGATTGGGCAGGCTTGGCTTCTATAGATTTGATAATCATTCAGATGTCCATATTAAATATGTAACATAAATTTCTCATTTGGCTGTCGATGACTTGTCACCGTGAAACAACAATGCATAAAAAGGTCTTTAATGTATGGATTCTCAGAAATATTTGACATAAATAAATATGTAAAAGGCAGATAATAAAATCTTTTTCTGTCTGCCTGCCAGCTAGCCTTCATGTCAGACTGGACAGCCCCATCTAATACTGTGATTTTATGCAGCTGTATCCTATGAATATTGGCCTGCACACTAGAGATTAAAGCACAGCAGATGTTTCTCTGCAGGCTAACAAATATATCACCCCTGATAACGAATGACAAATGTTGTTCCATATTGTGTCAGACAAAACCAGGGCTCTTGTAAAACAAGTGTTACAGCTGGAATAGGATATTTTAACACAGTTACCTAAGGAGTAGACAGACTGCCGCCTGCTCAAAAGGTAGCAGAATCCTAACCTGCAGACATGCAGGCATAGCAGCAATCAGGTGCTGGAGGTGAGGAAAAGAGGAAAAAATACTCCCAAGAATAATATGAAATATTCAAGGCTTTCTTTRTATTATAATTAGATTTTTGTGTGTGATCTTGTAATGGTTCATTTGTAGCTATCCATCACTGTTCCTCAGTCATAGTGATACAGTAGAGAGCATGATTTGGTAGAAAAAGGGAACTTGATGTTAGGAGACATAGAGAAAGTCATCCTGTTATAGTCTGAATGATGAGTTTATTTAGTTTATTATCCTGCAAACTCATGCTATCCCAACAGCTTCCAGGAGGCTGGAAGATGGATGCAAGGAGAGGAAAAAGGACAAAAATAGCCTCTGTATTATGAAATATTACACTAGGCTAATTAGTGTACTGCATTGTTATTTATTACGGTTTTATTTGGGTCATTTCCCCCCCTTGTGCATATTAGCAATGCATTAATGTCTGGTCAGCAGCACGCCTGAGCAGCATGTCTTGGCAGCGTGGAGGTAATAGTATGTTCTCCCTCTTTGCCTATTTGTTAATTTGGTATCCTTTATATTGTCCCTGGCAAAAATAAACCCTGTAACCTTCACTGGAGACAAGGTGCTTGAAAACTCAGCAAGTAAGGAAGATAGGATCATATTCTGATGCTCAGAATATTTGGAAATTTCAGCTGCTGTACTTTGTGAATGTGTGCCATTAGCATTTTTTTCCTTAGCTTTGGAGTTGCCATTTGTGTCCACTGAATCAAGTACCAAAATAAATACAGTTTTACTGCCAGCAGAGACAACGGAGGAAAAAGGCAATACAGCAACATGGCAACTTTCAATCACTTCCTGACTTGTTAATGAACTTTTTTTTCTCTTTTGTAACTGAGACTTTGCTTTTGAGCTACGGTGTTTTCCCCAAGCCATTTTATACAATGAGATGGTAACAGTTGTTTGTCTGATAAAGCACGTACTATTTAGAACACAGATGTTTGATTATTATTTATTTCTCTCTGAAGCCTGCTAATTCAGTCCCAAATGATCTTTTTTTTTTTTCTTTTTGCTTAAATTTAATTTGGAATGTATGTTGTTGGTAAGTGACAGATAGTTTAATTATTAATAGGATCCCGCAATGCAATGCACCATAGTTTTAAAGTCATCTGGGGCCAAAACAACACTACTTCCTTCCTTCCTTATGCTTCTGGGATTCCTTGAAGAATGCGAAGGTAATTACAAAACTCATGACAAATCTGCATGTATTATGTCCTTTCCTCAACATTTGTGCTTGCCTATGGTTTTGCAAAGTGCCGTTCTTACTATGAAATGGCAATGAATCAGAAGAGACTTCTGCTTTGGTTGCTTCCTTGGGAGAATGGACTATCTGGGGAGCAAGGGGAGGGGGAGAGCAGAGGAAGAAAGAARAGAAAGGAGGGGGCTGGGATGTTGAATACTGGTGCTGCAGTACRTTATACTGAGACAAAGGTGGGAGCACTCAGCCCCCTTGAAGGAACGTGACTCCGTGGGATCTGGCTGCTGTCACAGGGAATAATTAGTAACATTATCAAAATATGAGCAAAAAAATAGGATTGAGGAAATATCAGGAAAAAAAAATCTGAGGAACAAACTACTGAAATAATTTACAATTTCTCTGTGCTTGGCATGTGGTAAGCTCCAAGGGAGGTTTTTTAACTGTGGTGTTGGGTTATACTTTCCAAGATACTGAATGCCTTCCCTTTATAACTTCCTGGCATTCAGGATATTTCATATTTATGTGGAAGTTGTGTAGCAATACAAATTGGGAGAGGGGATGCATTTGCACATATTCTTCTTCCAGTGTCTAATATGCTTCTAATATATATCTAGTATCTGGAAAGCTGCAGAGCAGCTCACAAGGCACCTTAAATTTAGACATGGGCCTAAACCCAGATTATGTCATTGGACATTTGAACTGAGGCTTATTCCACACCCTAAATTGATCGATACTTCCCAAAGCTCTCACAAAAGAGAAGATGGTTACACAGGGACTACCCTTCCAACTTCAGACATGACTGGAAAAACTGTGAATTTAAAAAAAATACTGAAGYCATTCTAAACAAGTTTGGAAACTAAATAAATGAAAGGCCTTACAGAACACACAATAGCAGGCATCATTTTACTGATCTGAGATTTTAGGTGTAGGTTTAATAGGCTGCAAAGTTGGAGGCCTGCAGCTGGGGAATGAAAGGTTAAAGTTGCTTGCTAGAAATTTATCAACATGACCCAGATTAGATCATAGCTAAGAGGGCTGTCTTTAATCAGCGAATAGGGTATAAAAAYCTACTCAGCAGAGAGAATGCTTTAACTGGTAAAATGGTAACAAACTTTTATGTATTTTACTAATGTGATTGAAACTATTGCTAAGGTGTAAAATCCATTCCTGCAGAGAGGCAGCAATAGAATGCTACCAACAACAGTTTGATTTTCAAATATTGCATCCCACCAAAGAGTTTAGCCATTTTACACCATAACTGCTTTGCAACTGAAACCTCTGACAAAATAGCATTAAACAAATGCACAGTGATTAAAGAAGAAAACAAATGCAGGTGAAGTTWTTTCCATCCTTCCTCTTCTTGCACATAAGACTATTAAACTCAGACAAAGGTCACTCAAACTATATTAATAAAATTGTAACTATCTAAAAAATAATACCTAACCTGATTTTAAAACTAAAGTTGCTTATTTGGATGAACAGGGGTCCTTTGGAATTTTGCTCAAGCTAAGGAAAAACATGTTTCTGAAAGACATCACTTCTGACAGCCTGAGTGCTTCCTAAATTGCTTTGGTAAAGTAGGGCTTACAATTCTCAATACTATAGGCATTTTGGAAAATTCCTCTTGCCAGTCATTATTCTTTCAGAACAAAATAACTGCAAAACAGTAGCCATATACTCATCAGKGAAGTTAACTGGGAAGTAAACCTGACATAATGTGACTATCTTATTCTTTGAAATCTTGAATATTTAATTTTTTAATTTTCAACAAAAGCCAGCCATGGCAGAAAAAAAGGACAGATACATTGGATAATGTAGGAGGTTGGTCACTCTTATGTACTGTGATACTCTATACATAATAATAAAAAACCCCTAACCCAAAATATTATGGAAAATTTTACTGGAGAAAAGTGTCAAAACATTGTATCAAGTAAAACACAAGGGAAGTTATAGACCAATGTACATATCTGGCTGAATGTAAGTATCCAAAATAAGTCTTTACTTGAAAATTAATATTGATTTAAGCTTTGTATATATTTTAGACAGGAAATAATCACCTAATTTCCAATAAATAAGCCATAATTTTAAAGATTTGACCATAAGAGCCGTAATTCGTAACTAGGAAATTGGGAAAAGCAAAGAGTAAAGTACAAAACTAAAAGAAAACCAAAAAGTTCCCAAAACTCAAACAAACAAAAACTAATCAGTTTATTTCCAAATGTGTTAGCAAATGTTTTCCAATCCCATGTCATTGCATCTTACTGTAGTATTCCCTGACATTCTATTTTGAAATTTTTTTTTTTATTGTGGGAGCAAATGAACTCAAAACTCAGATCAGACAAAACTATTGAGTTGATTCCTGGGACAAATGAAACAAAACCACAGATTTCAAAATGTAATTAAGAGATGGGACTTCTTTCTAAAACCCTCGCCTCTTTTGMGTTTTGCTATTCTTCCACAGAACTTTTCATATCTTTAGTTCTTTACAATTAGCCCAGGAAGAGAACAACACCCCAAAGCAAGAAACCAAAAGAACTGGAATGCTGTCTGCATCTCCTACCAAGGAGCAGTCCAAGTTCTTATTTCCAGTCACTGGTACAATATCCCTTGACTGGTCTGAGGCTTTGGCCCCCTTTTCTCACAAAAGGTTGTTTCACACAGTYGAAGGGGTGGCATTCTGTCCATCAATGCTTCAGCACAGGGCAGCAGGTGTCACTCCTCCCACCGCACGGCCCTTTTCTCTTCAGCATGATTCTGCCTCCAGGCTCCTACCTGGGATTGCTCCCTTTCTGCTTAGCACATAWTCAGCAGAAAGGCAAGAACATTGCTATCACTCGCCAGGAATACGATGCTTCCTCAAGGTCTGACTTCATTTGCAGGGCTTCTCTCTTTTCTGCCTCAAAGGAAAACCTTGCATGTGTTATTCAGATGGGAGGGATTCCAAAGAGAAAAAATTGTATTAGRTAGGGCCAGATTATTTCCTATTTTATAGATATGTCCCATGTCCCTGAATTTAGTACAAATGCACAGTGTTTTTCCTATTGTGTGAGAGAGGAATGATTGTGATTATTCTGCTGAAAACCACATTAAAACATGGGGAAGTCTTTGTAGAAAACAGGGGAAAGTGGCTGAGCTTCATTTTGGAATATTTACTTATGCCCAAAGGCTGTAACTGGAATGATGAGAGTTGGAAATTTATAAGTCCTAATGAAGACTTCAGATGGATTTTTTTTATCTCAAAAGCTGCTTCAACATAATGATACCTGTAAGACAACMCTTCTCCCTCACTCCCAAGTTTCATCTACAACTTTTATGAACACAGTTTTATCCTCTAGCTATAATTAACTTAGATGCTTGGACACCTGGTAAGAGCTCTTCACTGCAGTGACAAAATTTATATATGGTTAAAAAAAAMCCCTTGGTTGAGAATGCATTTTTTCTTACAAGAACACAAAAAAGGACTAGTGGGAAAGAAGAGCCACTCAGCAGCAATTACATTAGATTCTCTGAAATGGAAACAATTAACGATCAAGCATATGCCAAAATGGAGTTATACAGCCACTTTAACTCTAAAAATAAAGAAAAATAGTGATAATGATAAATATTCTTTTGCTTTGCCTTTGAAAAGTACATATTTGTAATAACAATCATATTTTTGATAAAACAGCAGTGATTGTTATGCTTTAGGATTAATATTATTATATATGGCCCTTTATATCTTCYGACTAAGTTACATGACTTCCCTTTTAACAAGACACACCATTGTCTCAATTCCTTCGGGCTGACAGTAAAATCCACACATAAATGTGTGTTTAAGTTATGTTAAATGTTAAAGTTTAAAAGATGTTCCATATGTATTTCTATGACAGGAAATTCATAAAGCCCCTTCTGATCTAACATCGGAGAGACTGGCACTGGGCTCTAATATTTCTACCTGCAATGTTTTAAATGCACTGTGGCCCATTTTTTGGGGTACACTGTCTGGATACACTAGCTATGACTTCTGGATGTGTCGGACCTACCATCCTCAAGCTGTTGAGATAATCTGCATATTCACAGTGACCATTGGTCTAGAACTTGCTGCCAGCGACCCATCAACTGCTAAAACTGGGCTATTGAATGTCCATAAGTCATTAAAATGGCCAAAAATTCTCTTTATGCCAGTGATTGCTGTGGCTGCAGAAATTGTTTAAGTAGATATCCACCACCYTGGATAGATTCCTTATCCCAAGCACAGACTCACTCTCAGTGGACACAGAACCATTTACCTCAATAATGATGACTCTGAGGTTATTGTTGGCAGTAGGTTAGTCAGAGGAATTATATTATTACAGAACATGTCTTAACCAGACATTATCTGAGAACTGTAGGATGTTCTTCTGAGACAGGTTCAAGTCAAGAAATTGTCAARTATTTTGTGTTTTTGTATTTGTCCTGCAGAAATATAACTAAAATGAAAGCAGAAGGGTGTAAAACCTAAGTAGACAGAGGCATCAATGCACTCACTGCAGAGAAATGCACAATTTCTAAGGGGCTGAGCATGATGATGCAAACCATATTAGGGAAAGAGTGCAATCAAATCTTTTTGTTCCTATTAGAGATCAAAATATCTATTGAGAGACTGTGAAACAGCATCTGAGACAGGACTGTTTTTGTCTATGAAGGAGGRAATAACCTCCTACTGATTAAAATGAATAAACGTGAATGTCAACTAGAAAACAATAAACAGTTAAAAGCAAAACAACAACAAAAAAATACCCAAAATGAACCTTACAGTCATATCACTTCCTCCAGCTGGAAAGAAATCAATACAAACACTCCTCTTCTGTCATACTGTCTAAATGTAATTGATGTACTGTAAACAAAACTGAATTTCACCAAAGATGAGAAAAAACAAATTCACCCACAAACTCTGAAAATTTGTTTGGAGCTCACATTTAACCTTTTATGTTCTGMAGCTTAACATCCCTCTCCTCCTACCCCAGCCAATTAAGACTTACTCTATATTTCTCCCCTCCTTTTTCGGTCAAAGAATCTTGGCACAACCAGCACAAACAAACTTTGCTAACAGCTTTAAACTTGGAAGGCCTGCTTTTTAAATATTTGCTGCTACATAATTGAAACAGCTGTTTTAATGAGATACCTACTGTCATCATTTTACCCTGGCTGAGCTGGGTGACAACAAAGCAGTAATAACGAATTCAATAATAATTAACTCGGGTCATCTGCTCATCTGTCATGGCTCATCAGCTTTAGGGAGAAAAATCCCAGTGAACTTCTCTCTTTTGTGAGCTTTCCAAAACTCTGCAATAAAATGCTTAGAGAGGACTCTAGGTAGCCCTTCAAAAGTTCTAAGCAAACTGGTAAGTAGGTTAATTAAATTTTATGCATGTTTAAATGCTAATGATTACATTCCTGACATTACAGTGTAATCTGTTATGGAATGATGTCATGCAAGCAGTGGTTTTTAGTGCCTAACACATTTCCATCCTGATGTGGAGTAGCTCTGGATCATTTGTCGGAGGCCAGGAAGTTGACAGTGGTGTTATGGAGCCAGGTTTTACATTTAGATCGTCTCCCTGTCTGTTGAATGTTAAGCCGGGGAGTTACTGAAAGCCACTGATTTTATGCCTACTGCCACATCACAGAGGGTGATCCAACATACCCACGGTGAGTTTTCTTAGCTGCACAATAAATAAATAAATATAATAGCAATTCTGGGGAAAGCAGTAAGGATGGCATTATTCCCAAATTACTCTCCCCCAAAATAAAAAAGTATTTTGCGACTTACACTGAGGTAGGTCTTTTTCAGGATTTTTTTCTTTTCCATTTTTMATGGAGATGAGAATAATTTTTCAGAGATTGAAAAGTATTCTTCTAAGAGAAATCAAAGGCATTGGTGTGTGTGATTCTGGGTGGGTTTTTTTTTAATATTTTCAATGGTAAGAAATTAATGTCTTTGAATACGGATTTTTTTTCTTGAGGAAAAAATTTGGCTCTTGCTTCTATGGCAGGTGTTTTTTTTTTTTTTTTTAAACATAATTTGGATCAGCTTATAAACTATTTTAAGAAAGTTATGGGATAGCTGCTGCAATCTTCTGAGCTCATTTTGGCATTTTGTTTCAATAAAACCCGACCATGCATATAATTTAGGAGGTAGCTGGTTTTGGTCCATCCATAGTCCCTATCTGTACACTAAAAAATTCAAACATTTTTTTAAAAAATTATAAAATCAACTTAAGAAAATTTAAAATGAGACTGACATATTTTTTTGTCATGTCAGTAATACTACGACAATACCATTTTGAGAAAGGGCTGATTTTAAAAGCAGCAGTACCAAGCATAGGTAAAACATCAGAGTCCTTCCAACATGCTGGCTGAAATCTCAAAAAGACTTTCCGTGATGCAATGTGATGTGAAAGGTGAATTAACAGGTTATTATTACAGGATCACCACCACATATGYCATCTAATTAGACATCTAAGCTTTCCAAAATCTCTGAATTCATAAGAAAGAGCCTTCTATTCTCACCTTGCTCTCTCGACATTTTAGCAAAACCAGATAATTTTTTTCCTGATGAAAACCAAACATATTCATTACTCAAGAATAACAATGTAAAATGCATTATTTAGTTAATATATGAAAATTATTCCTAGGTATAATTATTAAATAAAATGAGCAATTTATTTACTTGTGAATAATGGCAAATAAACGTTCCAGAGGAGGAAGATGTTTTGACAAAGGAATAGGGAATGCTAAATAAATGTAGTGGAAAATTTGTTTTGAAATCTACCAATATGGATGCTTTGTTTTAAGTAACAGGGTTATATTTGTACTACGCAGCTAAAGGACATAAATAGACTTAAATCACTGTATTGCAGTAACAGATGTGATGCATATTTCCAGAACAAAGGCTTTGAAAATTGACATGGTGTCTTCATAGACTGAGGTACATTCWGTACAGTGTAAATAAAAAGTATGCTATGGGCAGGAGGCAGTAAATTTGACCATGGTGTGTTGGGATCTATTAAAAGCCTAGAATTATGTATTTTAAAATAAACTAATTTAATTTTCATATATTGATTATAAAAACTACTTTGAAGTACTGCAGCACAAAACTAATAATACAAATATAAGTTTTAGAGTAAAAGTGTTCTGTTGTATATTTCACACACAAAATCCACATAAAATATGTTTTTATTTTCCATTTTTTCCCCATAATTATACGGTAGGTCATGGCACCACAGAAGCACTGCAGAGAAAGAAAATTGTTTTCTTCCTGTAATTCAAGATTACACATTGAATATAAAAGAGAAAATTTTGACTCCTGGATAACACCCATCGGATAAAATTCTGCAGTTTTCAAAGCCAGTTTTAATTTTATTTTTTAAGCAGATTAAACAACTTTGCATGAAGTGAAATCTGTTGAAAATTTTTCATTATTTTGATACATTTTGTGAGAATTTGTCTGTTTCAATGAAAACTTCAGTGTTAAAAAGGTCTGTCTGTGGTGGAAAGGATGGTGATAGTGGCTTAAAGCCCACACCAGAAATTACATGCAATGAGCCTGTTCTGCTCAGTRTCTCCTGTTGTCAACAATTAATGTAAGCAATTAAATATTTCTGGGCTAGAAGAAAGAACAACTCAAAGTTCTTTGGGTAGCATATTCCTTGTGGACTCATGGGTCCTAGACTTTATTCTAGGTTTTCATCAAATGTTCTAGTACACTGTATCTTTTCCTTTTCTCCCAAATTAATTCACAGTTAAACATAAAAGCTTTCAGTTTCAAGTTTGACTGAAGCAGATGTTGTTGTTTTCAGGTGTTGGTTTTTTMTATTGAATATGCACAAACTGATGCACAGCTGACAGTTAATCAGTTGTCTATTATCACATAAGGAGACAGCAAAATCACAGGGAATCAAACACATCATCCAGGTGACCCTCTTGTTTCTGAAAACATTTTTACCAGTTTAGCACAGGTGCAATAGACRTTGCTAATTGGGAACCAACGGACCCACAAGTATTGACTGACAAAAAATTATTTTTTTGTGCATCTGCAGTAGCTGCTGAGGAGATGGKCTTTGCTTTGGGGGAGACATGCTGCTTTTGGTGAGGTTCCAGGCAAAATGAGAACCTGAAGTTCTCCTGACTGAGAGGTGGGTGTGGGTCAGAAGCTGGAGGAGAGATCATCCTGCTGGGAAACAGCAGCTAAGAGTTGAAAACCACATGGAGCCTGCCTGAAGTCTGGATTCCATAGGAAGCTGAAACTCAAAMCACACAMACCCAAATGAAATRCATTTCACAAAGAAGTGGGAAAAGCACTGCTTCAAGTCTGTAAACCATTCATATGGCACAAAATCAGTGAATTTCAGAGCTCTGCTGACATTTTTCAACCAATGCTGCAGTTTACACTCTCTTTTGTTTATCATAGTTGGTGATTTTTCACTGCATTCTGCTGGAGACAAGAGATTAAATGTTACCTAGATATACTACTGCACTATATTTTAGACTCTCGTGTGTGGCCACTACATGAGCAAACAGATCCTATGTCTCAGGACTGACAAATGGAAACCAGAACTAACTCTCTTCTCTCTTTACTTTTTCAGTCCCCTTCCTCCTGTGTAAACAAATTCAACAGTCCATGTTCATCCCTGATTCACTGGGATTCATTGCCAGAGTACTCAGTCCGGCATAATGGTTTATGGTGTTAAAAGTTTTATAACTCTTGGAGGTGTTTGCAAGCTCTATTTAGCCTAACCTTCTGCCTGGAGTATTCCCACAAAAATGACAAGTAGGAAACTCATGGGGATAGTTGAATCAAGAAAAAATAGGCACACTTTTACTTATATATATATTTGAGAACAATTTTTACACAAAAATTCCCTCATACAAAAAGTATTCTTGAATGGAATTTTAAGAAGAAAAAAAAAATCATCACTCTTGCCTCTTCTCAATAATTTCTTTTTTTCTTAGTCTACAATATTAGTGTTGTACCTATTTTGTTAACAAAGAAATTGTAGGTGAATTTTGTAAAGGAATTTTCATACTTAGGGCACTCATGTTACTCTGGTGAAGAAGCAATTCCACATATGGGAAAACTATGGTGTATATAACCTGGGAATTACACTTTTTAGTTTATTTCTAGTTATAGTAATATTAGAAAATTAACTCAAACATCTGTATACAAGCAGTATAAAACAATAGATATTTTATACAAAATTAAGTAATAATCAGATRAAGTGTTACAATAATTATTACCATGTATATGCTTGTTCTTTTTGCATATATTTTATTACTGTTATGATTTTGTGTGACATACAGTGCTCTGAGAWGGATCTCTCCATGCAGCAAGAGAAGAAAAGTTGTTAATACTGTTGCAGAAGACATGGCTGTGTATTGATGAACCAAAGACTGACAGCAGCTAAAGTACATGCATAGCAGACAAGTACTAATAAAATTCACACGGGGGAAAAAAATTGTTTTTCTAAATATGAAATAGGAGTTTACAACTGGATACAATATTCCACTAGTCTTTTAAAGGAAAGAATTGTGTGTAATGATTTCAGTACTACTATGAATGTAGTGCACATCTTCCCTGCTTGTAAATAAATGACAACTGCAGAAATTTTAAATAAGTTGGGGAAACTATAAACAAACAAACAAATAAAATTTTTACTGTAGTTACAGTGGCRTAATTTTCTGTGTCCAAAGGCATTTAAGGCATTTCTCACATGGGAGAATTTACTCAGGTAGTACTTGAACTAAATGTATCGTGTTTTTMATGGCTTTTGCATAGATCTGGTGCACATGCTCACTGTATGTTTAAACAGCTCAGAGCATGAACAGAGAGACAACTCTGCACAGAAATATCTCATTCATCTTCAAAACTGATTAATTTCTTGAGAGCTTAAAATTTCCTTTGTTTTTCCAAAGGGTGCAAGTTTGWTTTCTACAACTCTGGTGGAAGAAGTCAAGCTGTTTCTTACTGCATTTAATAATCTCTAAAACCCACAAATTTTGCACCCATTTCCAGATACCCCAGAAGAAYTTTGACAAATCTTGAACTATTTTCTGAACTATTGTTTTATGAAGGAAGAACTTCCCAAGTCATGTGTAATATTACTATAATATAATACTTTTATGTTCATTCAGATTTTCCTACACCTCAGAAACTGTTGGGSTGTTTCTTTGAGAGCTAATTTAGTTCTGTTTACAGACACAGGTGGACAACAAGCCCAGTGTGGCATCTACACCTTGTGCAGAAGCCAGGAGCCAGTGATGCTGTAAAGTGCTGTGAGCACATGAAGGCCAGCTTCTTCAGCCTTACCTCACCATCATGGCCTCTGGCTCTTACTAAGGGTTTCTTTTAAAATTTCTGAAGACTGGAAAGAAAATTCTGTKCAATATTCATACACAAAGTTATTCTATGTGTAAGGGATAAAATCCAAAGCACTGAATTCARTGTGAAACTTTGCTGTTTGATCAAAAGCAATTCCTGTTTCTTGGTCTGGGTGGGAAAAGTATGGAAGTGTTTTCAAGTTCCAGACTTAATTTCCCTCTCTTATACACTGAAAGAAAATTTCCTTTTTCTTATATGCTGAATGCATAAACAATGGAATCCTTTCCTATTAAAATGACCAAAATATAAATTTGTTATACAAAGTTTTCAGTTTCTGGGGTTTTATATTCCAAAATGTAGTTTATTTATTAAAGAAATCCTGTTTTTGTCAAGTTGGGAAAGACAGTTCCAAACTTCAAAATTGACTCTGTAGTAGTTTAAATATCAAAACATCCATATGTATTTCACATCTTATTTGTCTAATTTACATAGATTTTATTTTGTCACATCTGTTTCTCTATAAGAAAGGCTATGAAGTCTGTTTTTTTTAATTGAAAATCATAAGGACAGATGATACAAAATGTTGATGAAAAAAGCTTTTTTTTTTCTATTTTTCCTTAGACTAAAAGACAACTTTTTATTCTGATTGTAAGAAATTAATTTAATATTTGATAATTTTCAAGAAATATAATTTGCTGAGTTTYCTAATTCTTATTATAAATTCAAG
The DNA here is from genome assembly GCF_030028575.1 of Malurus melanocephalus. Lineage (NCBI taxonomy): Eukaryota > Metazoa > Chordata > Aves > Passeriformes > Maluridae > Malurus > Malurus melanocephalus. Next base: position 680,374 of record NW_026623520.1, on the reverse strand, counting down.
TACTGAGTTTTAAAAAGTCATTTAATATGTTAATAGGAGACTGCTATTTTCAGCAGTATGACTAATTATTGTTTGTTGATATATGGAGCTACAAATCATATTTCCTATACTCATTAAACATAATAACAAATACCACGGCTCTTGAAAAGGAGTTGCTGCTTGATATCTGTGACCTAGAGATAAGGGGGCAGAGGGAGAGAAGCAAAGAGAAGGAAGGTTATATAAAGGTCCTTCACCTTGAAAACTGACCATAACTGTTCACTCCCKGCTCTGGAAAGCCTTATGTTTTCAGTGTGCTCTATCACCAGTTGCTCCATGTTCAGATACTTAGCTTTGAGTAAATGGAATAATCCAAGGAGAAAAGACAAGTGCTTTCTGCAAGAAGTAAACAAGTCAAAACTCTGCCTCAGTTGAACAATTTTACCAACACTTTGATTCCCTCTCACACACGGTGAGCAACAACACAACTAGATGCACTTCTAAAATTTATTTAATGCAATTTGACAATCCTGTCCTGTCCAGCCAGTGCCTTTATGCGTATGATTCATTTCAATGAGACTTGATGCACTAAAAATAGCCTTTTCATGTCATATGTTTTACATCATTGAGGTCTGACAGATTTGCAAATGCACTTAGAAGCTGAAAAAGCCAAGGGATCTTGCCAGCTGGAACTAGATACACAAGACAGGTGAGTCAAGACTTTATGCAAAAAAAAAGGCCCACCAATGGCTGAAGGTGCTCATAAAAAGAAAATTGCAGAAATAGCAGGATATCTTGGTTGTATAATCTGAATTAGAATTGTGCAGAACAGGGTAACAAAAGTATGAGCTGAAGTTAAGCACAAAAAACTCTCATCTACTATTTTCCAGCAATTTCCATGCAATGCGATTTGCCATCATGGATAACACCATAATGTCATGATGTAAATATTAGTAAAAATTAGGCTGCAGGACTGATACAAATACCTGAAAAGATGCAGAAGCACTGCGTATTATGAATAATGTAATAAATTTATTTATTTATTTATTTACACATAAAACCTGTTTAGCCAATCATGATACATAAATTTCTTGTAAACTTGTATGTTGGACYAGAAATTCTGTTAAGCTTTACTTAACACTAGAAACATTTTTGAGATGTTCTATTTTAGGCATCACATAGCTGAGCTTCTGAAGACTAATAATATTTATTATTGGTCTTAGCTGGTTACCACTTCTGAGTCTGTTTGGAATACTAAAAGTTAAGCACATTTAAAAATTCCTTTTTAGGGTGAGCATCTTTAATACAAGGAACTCAACCAATATGCAGAGTTCAGTATGTTCCTCCATGTACTGTTTATTATAATGATTAAACTTGACCACAAACACYGTATTTTTGAGATTTTAGCATAAAACATGCTGTCAAGTTTTCAAAGCAAAGCTGGAAATTTTGGGTGGCGAGAAGACAGAAGTCAGGGCTATCTAAGCAAGGACTTTAGGCTTTACCTAATCAACTAGATAATATTCCTTTATCAATGGGAGAACTGGCATGGATCAGGCAGAGGTTGGGATAAGCCATTTGAAGGAGATGATGACATTTGACTAAGGGGGGAAGCCAAGGAGAAAAAGTAATGATGGATCAGAGCGGTGACCTGGAAGCTTGCTAGATGAGTAAAAGGAACAGGCAAGTTATGGTATAAYATACTGAAGGGGATAACTTGAAGGAATTAATAAAAGGGCTTTCTGGAGCAAGAGAACTACATGAGGATGAAGGGCACAAAACCTGAGATTGATTGTAATTGTAAAAAAGAGTGAGAAACCATGAGACACACACAAAAGGTGGAAAGGACATGTCAGAAAGGTGAGACAAAAGGGATCACACTTCAAGGAAAGGTGAGTGAATTCCTCTCTCCACCTCATTTCCAAATCCATGGGAAAACAAAGTGGAAGCTCTCTGAGTCACATCCTGCCATGACAAACCTTCTCAAGGAACCAATCCTGCTGTAGTGCTGATCCAAACAAGTAATCAGGTACTGAGAAATTCTTACTAATGCCTGAAACTTAGATGCAATTAATGTAGAAATTCTGTCCTGATGAAGACCAGTGTTTTATTACAGTAGCACAAGGATGTTTTGATTTTTTTACAAATTGTAATTTTACATATAATCTGCTTGAAATACTATGAAATTTTCAAKATTTACTTTTCAAAGAAGTAAAACTCATCACTAATGTTTCTCTGTGCAACTGTAATTCAGCTTCCTTGAAGCTGAGTGTGTGAGAATGAATGTGTGTGAATTGAGTGTGTGAGAATGCGCCACATCCATTACTTTTCTTCTGGACCTTGGCCCTTTGAATCAGGGGGAATATGATGGAAAAGACTKTCTTCTCACTTTTGGTGTTTCTGAATGAGAAGAATAGCTCTTGTGAGTAAACTGAGTACTACCATGTAGTACTACCAACTAGACTGTTGCTGCTACGCTTTCCAAACRACACAACCAAGTCCTTTGAAGTACACATTCAAAACAGACATTAAAGGTATTGTCCTCTTCAGAGGACAGCTTGAAACTGTGAATAATATAAAATATTCTGTACATATATCACAGACAAGAGATACTCTGTGTCCTGTAGTCTGAGTGCTCAGTCTTGCGACTCGAATCACTAGTCTTCAGTATTTGATCCTTTTCCATATGTCAAATGGTTTTCATAGTGGGAATAAGGTAAATGCAAGTCATCTGAATCATTTTGGCCTGATGGAAGCTAGTCTGTGTTCCACAGCATTAGTAATTGAGCACCAAAATTTACATGATTTTTAAAATTTTACAAGCTCCCAGTCATAGCTGATAACATAAAAGTTAACTGTAATGAAAATAGTAAAGAAAAAGGGAGAACTTTATTTAACAAAGTTAGTACATGTATTTTGATGCATACCAGGAATTTATCTTTCATTTTTCTTCAGCTACTCACCAGATTTTTTCTTTTGCATGTTATAAAACCTTATAGAGGCTTGAATTAATTCTAAACAGGATGACATAACCCATACACGGACAGAATTTCTGCCTAAATTCCATGTTTGTTTTACCACCTGATCTCCCTAGTCCATGTCTTAGAACTTTTTTTTTTAATTTTATTTTTTTTTATTGATTAGCCTTATCTTAAAAATACAAATAAACAATTACTTTGATTGAGACAGTACAAATTATGTCAACCAAACTTTAAGGTGGCACCTGGAAGCTATATAAGTCAGACTGAAAATGCCTAAGTTACTTCAAAAAAAAAAGTTAGTTTTTTTTTAGTTCCTTTTTTAGGTTATGAGTTTTTGTTTTGTTTTTTGTTTTTTTTTTTGTTGGGGTTTCTTTAATAATTCAGAAACACTGATTCTTATTGAATTCAGATGCAAACAGATGTGTATGGGTGGTAGAAAGGAAAAGCTTCCTAGGAGGATGACAGACACATCACATGCACCTGCAGCAATGCAGTTTGAATGGCCTTACCTTGACTGTAGATGGAACTGGAAATAGAATGAGCTCCTTTAGATATATCAGGAGACTAAGGAAAACTAAAGAATAGGAGTCACTATAATGAAGTGTCGCATGGAAAAACCTGAGAGTTCCTTTGTGCCTGGAGGTCAAACATCTGCTTCTTGGCCCCACACATGTCTTGTGGTAGAGTTCAGGAGAAAGAACCACAGGCTGCAGTAGACGATGAGCAAGTTTGAGACTACTCTGTAAACTGGACATACCCATAGGGCTGGATGAGATGCATCCACTAGTGCTGAGGCAGCCTCCCAGTGTCTTTGTAAAATCATTCTCCATCTTTACACATCTTTACCACAGAGTGGTGGTTGGCTTCAAGTACAGACAAATATTACATGCACTTTTAAGGCAGAAAGGCAAAATCGTAGGCARTGACAGTCCATAAAGTCTGGGAAGACTGCAGAGAAAGCCTTTATGAGAGCTGTGTTCAGGCACCTGAAGGACAAGGAAAACCTAGGAACAGTCAGCATTTATTAGCATGGACTTGACCAGCCTGATTGTCTTTTCTGACTCAGCCTGTGGATGGTGAGACATAGGCAATTGTTTATCTTGAATTTAGCTAGGCTTTTGACACAGTGAACTTCTATCTGAATTGGGAAGGTGATGGAAAAGTGACTCAGCCATCAGGATCAAAAGTTATTTACAAATAATTCAAGTATAATTGTTGTCTGGGTGACAGTGGCACTCTTCAGGCATCAACACTGGCACTGATGCTGCTTCATGTCTTCACCTGTGACATAGTCAACAGGACAGAATGCACCTTCGGAAACTGCATTAAAAGTTTCAGATCAAGGAAAGGAGTCCTGGAGGACAGGATGGCTTTCAGGAGAGACAGACAAGAAGGAAGAATGGAGCTACGTGAACTTAATTCAGTTCAAAAWGGAGAAATTTCTGCATCTGAGACAGACTGTCTAGGCAACATCACTTGCTGGGCATAGGCTGGCTAGAAAACAGCTTTGCAGATAATGATTTGAAGGTCCTGAGAGGCAAACTGAATGTGCTTTCTTTTCTCCTGGTGGGGGAAAGACCCATAGCATCCTGGGGTACATTATGAAAAATATAGTCAGCCGCTCAAAGGAATTGTAGCAAGGGAAATTCCATTTACACATAAGGAAAAAATTAGGTGTTAGAGTGACATAGGTTGGTCTAGGAAGTGGTGAAARTATCATCTTAAAGATATTTAAAATTTGACTACGCTAGGCCATGACAAATAAGATACTACTTGGAAGTTAGCCCTGATTTGAGCAGGAGGGTGGACTAAACAGCCTCAGGGACAGAGTAGTTTAGGTTCTCAGTGTAAGCTGCRGAATCACCAAGTCCCAGAATGGGGAAGGTTCAAAGGGACCACTGGAGATTATCTCAACCAATCTCCCTGTGCAAGCAGGAGCCTCTAGAGCACATTACTCAGGATTGAGCCAGGACAACTTTTGATGATCTCCAGTAATGGAGACTCCACAGCCTCCATGGGCAGTCTGTCCCAGTGCTTGGTCACTCACACAATAAAGTTCTTCCTCATGTTCAGGGGGACCTTCTTGTGTATCAGCATCTGTCTGTTGCCTCTTGTCCTACTGCTGGACATCACTGAGCGAGCCTGGATCCATCATCTTTACAATCCCCTCCCCGCTTCAGATCCTGACAGACACTGATKAGGTCCCCTTGCAGTCATCTCTTACCAAGGCTGAACAGGCCCAGCTCCCTCAGCCTGTAAGCCTAAGAGAGATGTTCCAGTCCCTTAATTGTCTTCATAGCCCTCTGATGGACTCACTCCAGGGGCTCCACATCTCTCATGTACTCAGGGGCTGAGAACTGGACACAGTGGTTCAGGTGAGATCTCACAAAAAATTATGCTTAAATATCAAAATTTCAAATTATTTTTTTCATGCTGAACTGTTAAAACATTGAGTCTTTAATTCTGAGCTGAGGTGAACATTTTGTGAACATCAACAAGTTGCTTGTGTGAGAGTTTACAGCAATCGAAAGTAAAAGAATACCATTTTCAAACAAGTTTGTGTTTTTGTGTCCCCAAAATATACTATCTTTTGCATCAGCTTACCTGCCTGGAGAACAGGTAGTCATGAGCTGCATTGAGTGTAGCTCCAGAACCTGAAGAAATGCAGTTACACTGACTCCCACCTGTACCAGAGTTCAGTAGCCCTAAATGAGAAGATTGTAGCTTAATTTAACCTGAGTGCTACCTTAACATGGGAAAATGCCTCTGGGATTTCAGACGTGGTGCCACACGTGTCACTGTTATAGGGAGGCCACACCAAAATTTAGAACTTTCTAATGTCTGTGAATTTTTGCTGCAGACAGATGAGATTATTTTTTCCTGTTTTCATTCAAGAAAAGAAGTGTGTAAGGGAGACGAATTTCAATGCTTCCTAATATTTCAGAAAAGCCCTATTAATTTAGTGAATAAGCCAGTGCAACACTGTGTCCTAAACTGCAGGAGAAATATGCACGTGCTTGATTTCTTTTCCAGTAGGAAGGTCATATAGGAAGAATTGCAACATCTAGGTCAAGCCCACCAATACCAAAATCTGGACTGTGGCTGTAGGTAATAAATTTGTGCTCATTCCTTGGAGCATATATTTGATAACTAAAAGCAGATCTAGGAGTTTAACCGGAAGATATTTGCCTAAAATGATACATTTTCAAGAAAATTTAGGTTTCAATTTTTCCTAGCCTAATAGAGAAGAGAATAAAGTTAACTCCAAGCCTTAAAATGCACTACAATGTACTTGGAACAACTGGATTACTAAATACAGTGTGAGATATTGCGAAATATTAGCATGGAATAGGAAATGTTATTGTCAATAATATAGCTAATGACACAATGAGAGAGAAAATGTGTGAGATTTTCAGATTTCTCACATATTTTCTCTCAGATTTCTGTGTTTTGTCATATCCACACTGGATAAGAAGCTGAATCTCAAAAATAGATAATGAGAAAGAAATCAGCTTCATTTAATAGCCAACTTAAGTTTTTTTCCAACAATTTTCAAAGGTTTCACTTTAATTTTGGCCATTTTCAGGTGTATTTTAATGGAATTTACATGTTAAAATCATTAGTTTATATTTTCAAAAATTACTGAAGGAAAAGATAATTTCAAAGCCATCCTTCTCATAATAATACATGTGTATATTTGTTTGCTTAATTTTATTTTTTTTTTTTTAATGATACCAAGGCTTTCCAGAAAGAAATTTTGGATTTCAAGAATGAATGCAATTCAACACCACTGTCAACATACTCTGGTTGTTTGAGAAAAAAAAAAATCTATTTTTTTTCTGTTGCTAGCAGTAGAGCCAGTGAAGAGAGGAGGGAGAGCAGGGTGACAAGGTGTCTATCATCTTCACTTTCTATGGGGGATTATAATCTTTGAATAACATTGGGCATCAGCTGTAACATGTATGAATTAATCACCTTATTCATACAACTGTTTACTTTTATTATACCTCTAAAGGAAATTAAATGAATTTCACCTATTTCAGCATTTACAGCTGTGTTCTTGAAGAAATTTTACTGTTGTTTTCAAAGTTCAAAAAAGCTGTAATTTGTTTCAGGTATTTTGTTTTGTATGTTTGAAGACAGAGACACGAGGAAATTCATCTGAAAGTTTTTAATTTGCCATTTTTTTATGAGCTCTGCAACCATTTTGTGTGTACATTTTTCACCAACAGATGACAAGCTAGGTTTGGAAGTAAACTCTTTTTCTTCATGCTAATATTTCCAAAACAAAAAAGGGGAATGGAGTTGCAGTTGCTTTCTCTGTTTTGGTGATAGTCTAGTGCAAAAGAAATTTGGAATTAGAATTTCTGGTGTGACCAGCTCTATACACAAATTAATGAAGAGAACAAAGAAGATATGAGCTAATCTCACTTCGTAGCCTAGCGTGCCATCATCACGGAGATGATACTATTTGTACTTATAATAAAACAGATAGTCAAATGCAAATTCCTTAAAGGAAAATGAAACCTTCTCCATATTCTTATCTGTCACTGTTAGCATTTTGTTAGCTTTCCTCCTTTCAGAATGGTCTGTGGTAAACTATCAGAAAATGAGTAAAGACAATGCCTAAATTTCATGCATACTTGCATAGACCAAAGACATTATCATTGTGATACAGAATGGGATTGGAAAAATATGCAGCCCTTGGAAATGGATTAAATGCACATACATTTTGTAATGAGTGACTGTAATGAAAGTCAAATGAATTATAATAAAATATAGAGTTTTAAAAAAGAAAACTACTCAAAGCATAATGTTGCTAAGAAAACATTTAACAGTTTTTCACTGCACGCTATTGTCAAAGTAAATAACTACCAAAGACAAACTTACGAAGTGGTTTTAACTCTAATGTGATGCAGAAAGTCAGTCATTTAATTTGTTAATTAGTATTATGCCAGAAACTATCTATTCAATATGAAGCAAATATGTTTACAATCTTATCTGCCATCTGTTTAATAGATGGGAGAATACTTAGAGCTGGGATTTTCAAAGAGGGCTGTTGAAATTTTGTTCTACAATTAGCGGAGGAGATTTTTTAATTTTAAAGGAGTTTTTCATGCTCAGGGAGCACCTCTATGAAGGAAACCACATCACAGTGCTGCTGTTCAAGATTAGTGATTGCTCATTGCTGCTTCTGGCAGATGCTTCCAAAATAAAGAAGTACATATATATTTAATTTTTTTTTCTCAAAAAAAGGGAAAAAGAAAAAAAATATGGTGCATCATTAGATCCAGAAGATTAAAGCAGGCTTTGTAAGGAGGTTTCTATGACCACTTTTCATGGCAGCACAATATATAGGTCTGAGTGCTTTCAGCACTCTTCATATATGTCTGTAATCAGCAATTTTGCAAGCTTTCTTACAAGGAATCCCACAATTATGCAGTACACTAGCCATTAAAGTGAATTCTCAAGGTGCTTTTTAAACTGCTTATTAAGAATCGGTATTAAATCATCATTTGGGAGGCAGATGAATAAAAAAGCCTAAACAAGAGTGCATTCTTCCCAGGATTGCAACTTCTTCCTTTGCCCCATTTTAATGTTTTTATTTTGAGAAGGCTTATCTTATTGTCTAATACTGACTAATATTATTGTTATTATATATTAGAAGATATATTTAGCACAGAAAGAGTTTTATTTTCTGAAAGCTAAAAATATTTTTCTGCTTAGTTTTTAAAGATCAAAAATAGGAGTTGAGAAAAATATTAACATTAATTTTTAACCATAAGTTGTGTAGCATTTATAATTTTAATTTTAATGTCTGTAATTTGACATGACTCTCTTTTTAGATGTAATTAATTTTACTGAGTGTGAATGAAACATCTATTTGACACCGAAGGTAAGAGACACTTTTTTAATGGAATGTTAAACTTATCATGATTCAAGGATTTTTTTGTCTCACAGAAGATTTGAAAACAGGCAAATTTTCTGAGTAGGCATGAGATAAATGTAAATAATTTTCATGATGAGGCTGAACATTTTTACATTTCTTTGAATTTTTCAATTTATAAATTACTATTTTTAATGCATAACATAACAATGTATAATATTTACAGGTCATTATTGTTAAGTGTAAACTAGTTATAGCTGCACAAATGAAATATGATGCTTGCAATGTAGCAAAACAAAACTATAAAAATTTTCACAGCAGAGATGTGCTCCTTAACAGAATGAAGAATATTTTCAAAAAACCTTTTTGAAAATTGTTTTGATTTTATTTTAAATAGAAATTATTTTGCTATCTTTCTTTGCCTACCTACTGAAAGCAATAAACTTTCTGTGCAGGATTTATTTACACGGCCTTGTGTGCATCTCAGTTTCCTGAAACATTTGTGAGATTTTATACGCTCCTGTGTCAACAGGTGAGGTGATGCTGCAAAGAATGGTGGAGATTTTGTTGGTTCACTGTTTTCTGTAGGACAGCAACCCTGGAGATTTGAGCCCGGAGCCTCAGCTTTGCATACCACAGTGTACATCCACACTGAAGTACAGTGTAGCAATATATTTCTGTCAAATGGAAATATTTCCCCTCCTAATTTTCAGTCAGCAGGTAAGAGCATTTCCCTTAAAACTGATCTTTCCCCCACTGTCAATGCCCCCTGAGATAATAAGAAATAATTGTGGAGAAATTTGCAGCATAACATCAGTTTCAAAAGGGCATTCTGAATTTTAAAGCTGTTATCAGTTTTTACATGGCTGCACAGAATTGTGCAGAACTGACCTCTTAAGCTGCATATCCTGAGGCAGCTTGGTGAAAGGAGGAGAAGAAGGAAAGCTTTGCTGAGCCCTTGGACCCCTCTGTGTAAACAGCACCCTTTGTAGCACTCCCTCACTCTCTTTACATTTTATTTGTGATACCCTTATGCGACGAGAGAAGAATTGGGTGGGGAGATCCAGCTACTTTAGTGGAGTAGAATTTTGACCCCATGGCTTCCACAGTGGTGAATGTTTAACCCCAAGAGTATCTGCAGCTGCTAAATTTATGTATTTATAGAAAACCAAACGACAGCCACGGGTTAGGTCAGGAACTCGGCATCTGTGATTTGGCTGCAAAGACTTTACTGTGCATGTTCTACCTCGCCTCCTTTTCCCTTCTTCTCCCAAAATTAATTGCATTTCTAGCTAACAAGTTTAGTTACAGAGGCACCTGACTCCTTCAAACCTTTTGGACACAATACAAAAGTCCAGTAGTAGACATTACAGGATTGAATCCATTGTAACATTCTAAAAATCAATTCATCTGTTCCTAATAGTGTTTCAATAGTATCCTAGTAACCTTTTCTGTAAAGCTTCATATGGTCTGTATTTGCAAACACTATTAAAAAAGGCCTTCTTGCTTTCAAAAAAAAAAAAGCTAAATCTCTTCACTGAGCGGCTGGAGAGGTGCAGACTCCAATGTGGGCAAGTGTATTTGCCAACATGCCATATGGGAGCCATGGTTGGGACTTTTTTTTTTCTAGAATAATTAAATGTTGATGGCAGAGTTCAAATGGATCATTAAAATTCAAAAGTGTAAGAAACAGATTTTTTCTTATGTTGCTGAACGCTCCAGAGGGCTGAATAGCTAGCAGAAGTGAGGCAGGCTGCAGCAGTGATCAGCGTGTGCTGTGATGGTACTAATTTGATCATAATATAGTCATCTCTGAAGATTACAGCTATTCAATTAAATATTCTAATTAACCTGAAGTATTAGGCAAATGATACTAATTACAAATATTCTCCTGAGATTCACAGCAATGAAAATCCCACTTGCAACTGATACTTCTAGCCAATGTTTCGTAACACAATGTCCTATATCATAGGCTTTCAGAATATTAAAATGCAGTTAATTTGCCTAAACCTCATTTGTTTAATGGCATTAGCATTTTGTTTGAAATTGTAATAAACGTACATCCCGCTTTCAAGTAAAATTTAAAATGAGTGTACTCTTGGGGTAACTTAAGATTCCTGTTTACAGACCTAGCACTTTATTCAGTAAGCGGAACAGTTTGAGCTTAACTTTCAGCCATTAAACATATTGAAATTGTTTAAAAATGCTAATAATTTGTCTTTTCAAATAAGAAAAAAAAAGGATATTTTGCAGTAAAATTTCATGATGTTACCCATGTGACCAGTTTCCTACTGTGAGGGCCCCAATGCTTGAACTCGCCTTGTAGTTTTTTAGTAGAATGTTTGTCTTTTGTAGGTTGTTGGTTTCTGTTTGCTTTTTTAACTCCCTCTCCAGACAAAGCCACTGGGACCTTCTTTTTTCATTCTCTGCCTTTCTCTCTGTGCTCCCTTTCACACTGCACATGGACACTGGGTTGGGGGTGCTGTGGTTTTTGGGGGCTGTGATTCCTGCATGGGGCTCCTGCACACCTCGCACTCGAGTGCTCTTCTCAAGTCGTTTGCAGGGATAGCCCAGCTACTTTACTGCACTGAGAACATAACCTATGAGTTAGATAGAATATTGCTTGGAAAATACAGCACAAGGAAGATCATTTGGATTAAAAAAAAAAAAAAAAACCACAAAAAAAAAACCCTAGGGCTCCTGACCACCTTTTGTGGTGAGTTTTGTTTGCTTGTTTGCTTGTTTGTTTTGTCATGGTATGGATGGGTAAGACAAACATTACCCACCAACATAAGTGGCTACTTAAAACATAATCAGTTTCTGACAGTTATAAAAACAGAACAGACAGCAGGTTTCAAGTGCTGTTTATGAGCTTCTTCTATGCCCATCACCTTGTTAGAAGGCTAAAGGCATGAGAATGTTTCTGGCTTTCCACAGATTGCCTGTTGATTCCATATGCATATAGGCTTTAAAGTAAAGAGATCACTAAAAAATGCTTCCTAGCTTTAGTATACTATAATGTATTATATTAGGTTATGTTATGTTGTTATATTATATTATATTATATTATATTATATTATATTATATTATATTATATTATATTATATTATATTATATTTATTATATTACATTACATTACATTACATTACATTACATTACATTATATTATAATATTATATTATTATATTATATTATATTATATTATATTATATTATATTATATTACATTACATTACATTACATTACATTACATTACATTACATTACATTACATTATATTAAAATATTATATCATATAATATCATATCATTACTATTGAAAAGCCTTATAAAGATTTAACTGACATGACCAATATATTCCTGTGATTATATTACCCTTCCTCAGATCCTAAGGTACTTGTGTGAAAGAGAATAAAAATGTGAATCCTCTACCTGGTACCTCAGCCTATGAGAGATTGCCAAGGGCTAAGAGCGAATGAAGAAAAAGATTTTCAGGATTTCAGGATTTTCAGAATCACTATATCRAGCTACAGCAGTGCATACAAAGCTAAAGTAATTTTACAGTATGAGTGGCGCAATTTTCATGTTGCAATTGGCCAAAGTACAGTTCATTGTTTGTACTGGAAACACTGGAAGAATTTGAAGCAGAACAGATCTTTCCATGACAGTTTCCAAAATATAAAGAAATGCAAGTACTACTTCCCCTCAGACCTCAGAAAATTTAGAACAATTTGCATCTGAAACACATGAAATCATTGGACCTAAACTTGGAGAAGAGGGCGAATGCAGAGATGGCATCATGCTGCCATATGACCTTCCACAGAGCAGGAAGGAGACACAAGGGAGCATGTAGTAAACTCGGGATAAAAGAAAATCCTGGGCAGAATGTGAGCAGCCCTTGAGAGACATGTAAGGACTGCAGATTTTGTTTGGTTGCTCGATTTTGATGCTTTTCTTTGGTTTCTCACTTTTAACCCTTACAAGGCTGTTTTTCCTTTCGTGCTGTTAGAGCTTGTCGAAATGATTAAACGCCCCTCTCTTTCCTTGCAGAATAATTTGAGAGTTTATAACAACTTATTCTGATTTGGAATCAGCTGATAGTTTGCACCTACATTAAGATGCACTATGATTTTGGAATACGATATGAAATGCATTTAATCAATCTGTATTAACTCAGATCCATGTCTATATAGAAGAAGGTTCTGCTACTGGACTGACCTTAAAAAAAGTTTTGGAGAATTATGCAGAAGTGTAAAAAGGGCAGACAAGTATCAACCCGAGTTATATACTTTCATCCACTCCCCTTTTTGTTGTGTGCTRTGGAGGACCGGCCACATCTGCTGACACAGAGCAGCAGCAGAGGGAAGGGTGCGACTCACAGGGGGTGAAGCATGGCATAGCATGTACAGCTGACTCCTCAGCAAGTGCCCACACTGAGCCTGCTCAAACGGGACAGAGAATTGAAATGAAAATGAGGGGCCAGCTCAGAGTTTGCAGGAAAGGTGTTTTCCTGGTCCAGATCCCAGCTATTATATCAGCTATTATTCTCAGCCCTCATTTAAATTCCCAGCAAAACTGTGAGATGAGCAAAGCCAAACGAGCAAATACAACAAGGCAAACATCAAGGGAAAGCTAAGGAAATAAAAACAAAAAAAGAACAATTGAGGAAAAAGAGAGCAAAAGCAGGGAGGGAGGAAGAGGAGCTGTAAAGCATACATACAGATCTTGTCCTGCGAGTACTAGCTGCAGCTGTCTAGAGAATCACTGAATTGCTATGAAGAAATAAGCACATTCCACTGCCATATTAGCTCCTGAAAAAAGTGGTTATGAATAAAATAATGTGTACATATATGTCATAAAGGAGAATATGTTCACATTAATGTGTAATGTAAGTGACCCAAATGACGCTGTCTTTATTTATGTGGGGAGTTAATGCAGTGATCTATAGGTACAATCTTGTGGGGCAGTGAATCTACTAGAATGATTTACTTTTATAAAGGAAATAAATACACTGATGTAATAAAATTGTTATGTACTTCATTGATCTCCTTGTTGCAGAGTAAGTGAGGAAGAACCAAAATTCATATGAAATTAATATAAAGGAATAATAACTGGACAAAAGTTAATATGACAGAGTAAGGTACAAATTTACAAAGGAAACAAATATAGTGAAGTCATTTGCTTTCATGATGGGAGGATATTTAAAGGTATCATTTCCATACCTATAGAACCAGGAAGCTTAGTAGGTCATGCTTTATAAAGTAGGGAACATGGAGCATTGCAGAAACTAAAATGACAGGAAATCTAATTATATTAATAATTTTTGCTGCCCACAAATATAACATAGCAGAGATGTGCCTGTCTGCACAGTTTGGTGGAATCACAATCAAGGAAAGAAATCACAATATGAAAATGGTATGAAAATGAAAGACTTGCTCAGCATGAAAAAGATGTGCAGCAAACTCAGACTGCTCTGTGGAGCTGCAGAGCATTTGGGCCATCCCAGTAAATGATTTCCTCACTCCAGCTGTGCAGATGTTGGGGTTTGCCCCAAACAATCCACTGGATAACCAAAACCACATATCTACAATGAAAATGTATGGGTGATGTCAGTTATAATGGAGGAAAGATATCAAACTGAATAAAATGAAGAGTAAGGAATGAGTCTATCTGGAAACTTGGAGGTTTTCATAATGTAGCCAAAGTCCTGCTTAAATCAGTGCATTGATGATTCAGCTTTATTATCAGACTGGCTTTATATTAAGTCAGTCCATAATAGTAGTTCTAAGGTAAACAATACCATAAAAGTAAAAGCCAGTTCTATACAAATGTTTTAGCCCAAGCTCGAGTTCTTGGTTTGACACAGGGATTTCCTGTGTGGGAGGGTTGTGAATATTGTGGCCTGCACAATGCTGATGGTTGGGGCATTGGTTGTAATGGTCTGCCTTAGCCTAATACTCTTGAGTTAGAGCCAGTCCTTTCTGGCTTCCAGTCAGAAGGGATGGAAAAAGGGGATAAAATATATGATTAAAAAGAAGGTGTCTGCTTCTGAAATGCTTATCCCTGTATTCATTCCTGACTCCTCCAGAGGCTTTTCTAAGCAAGTGAGGAGATAGTCCCAAAATAACCTCACCCTTGTCATRTCTGATTGTGCTGACTCAAAACAGGATGAAGAAATCAGTAATTCACCTGTCTGTGATTCTGAGAAAGCTCATAGACAGCAGCACCAAGCAAGGGCAGGTTTTGATGCATCTGACCTGAGGTCTCACTCCAGTAATGGACACAAAGAAGCCTTCAAAAAATTTTCCGTCATGACCCATAAACTCTCTGTTGTCTTCAATCCTCAGACAGAGGACACACTCCAGCAGCTCTCTCACCTAAAAGAAGACACTTCTCATAAAATAGTTTGATGGGAAGGCACTGGAAAGCTTATCTAATTCAACCCCTCCCTCCTCCCCACATGAGCATGGAAACCTTCAACTAGACCACCTGGCTCAATGGTTGATCCATCCTGGCCTTCTCATCTTCCCATCCTGAATCCTGTCTTTCTTCAAGAGCTGCTATGCCCCMCATTGCAACGCTGCAGTCACGGGAGCCAACCCACCACATCTCTGTGATTCCCAAAGGATCACCTCACTGCCACKGTGCAAATTCATGGTGTTTATTGTCCACGCTGTGTAAACTGAGTTTTCTTCCTCAGAATTCAGAGACAAAGGATGCATAGAAGATGGCTAGAGGATGATTGATGTAAATTGGTAGTCTAAATAAAGGGCAAAGATCAGCATAGAAATTGCAATTTAATGCAACTATGTCCTTTTAAAGTAAGATACTACAAAGCATGAACATGGATTTCATTAAACGGGAAGTTGTAGCTTTAAAAKTACATATCTTTGTGAGAAGCCATGTTATACATTAGTTATTCTTTCTAGCCCACCTTAAATCTGAATCTCAACTTTTTGTCTCTGCTAAGCCTCTTGGGGACATCTGTGTTATGCGACGAGTAAGTGAGGCCTTTCCTTGTTCCATAAATTCAGTATGATTTAGTGCTTTGAAATACCATAGTACTGCGATGAGAATAACTGCAACTGTTCAGAGGGCAAACCTAGAAAGCCGTGCCACAGAGATTATTGGCAGCATTATAATTCTCACAAAAAATCAAAGGTTGACTCGTCCTTTCTCCTGGCACTRCAGCCTGAGCAGAACAACAAAGCTATGGAAAGAATTTCCTGGGGSGTTGAGTCAAGTTTGTACACATCCATGGATAAGCATTCCATAAAATCCTGTTTATCCAGATGAAGGTTTTATGCTCATGTGCCCTGGGTGTATTGCATGCCTTGCTCCTGTAAGAAGGCTTTTGGGGAACAGTGACCCAGAGCATCCTCAGTAGTTGTCAGAGACTGATCCAGATCACGTACCTGACATGACAGTTTGGGTTTAGATGTCAAACAAGTTCTAGCAGGTGCTTAACCCAGGGGATCCAAAACCACAATGAGCCCTTTAGTAAATTCTRGATTCTGTTTCAAACCCCTTTCCTAAATTTTGGAGCAGCCCAAAGTAGGATTATGGGCAGCCACCCATCTCTTTAAAAATGCAGGCTGGGGTTAGATGAGTGTTTTGTGGAATAGTTTCATTGTGGTGTTAGGAGGGATTGCTTGTTAAGAGATCAGCTCTTTAAAAAGAAATGAAGCTATTGGAAAAAACAGGCATTCTTGATAGCTTTACTTGATTCTCTAGTATGTGAAATGTTAATGGGAACTGCTCTGAGCAGCACCTTATCCTTTGTCTGCAAATAGCTGCAACTTTATCAATTTTATTTCCATTTTTTCTAAATTCCCCTAAAATTTCTAATTCCCCTTTCTCAAATCATAGCTTTCCCTCTCTGATGCCACTCCAGTGACCAGCAGGAGTTACTAYCATAACTTTGCTCCTAGAATGGCAGTGTTTTGCCAAGCAGGCCAGCCAAATTGTGTCCTCTGATGATTTTTGGCAGTGAGTTATCAGTCTGTAGGGTCACAAAACTAGCACATGCATAACTAAATTTGTCTAGGGGAAAAATACAACATTCAAATAACACTTTTAACCCACATATCATGAATTTTTAATATTATCRCACTGCTTGCAGCTTCCAAACACCTGCTACAGCCAGAAAATCAGGGATTTTTACCCAAAGTGAACTAGACCTCTATACCACCTCATTTTAGTACTAACATATGAACTCTTAAAATGTTTATTTGTGATTCATAAAGAGTACATTAATTCCCTTGTGCATACAGGCACATATGAATTTAGGTGCACATATACAAAAACCATGTGTGTATATGTGAATATTTAGCTGTGTACCTCCACCATAGTAATCTAAGCCTATGCATCTTKTTTTTCCAGATATGAAAATATTATAAATAGTCTATTACCTATCTGGGTGCTCACATCTAGTAGACGGCCTGCAATTATGCATCTATTTTGAAAACAGCCCCCAGTCCTCTAAAATAGCAACTGYGCAACTGATGCAAGGAAAATAATTCTACTCAGAATAAAATCAGTATGAAATCAGGCAAGTGTGAATGCCTGCAAAGTAACTATTTTGTTACATCTTTTTATGACATAATTATATTGATCTGAAAGACRCTCATCCAGAACCACAACCTTTTATACCCAAAGAAAAGAACCTGTATAATCTTTTCAATCACTTGATATTCATGGTCTTACTCAAAGGTCTCTGAATATGTCATGTGTGTAATACCAATGCAAAATTTGGCACYATAGTCACTACCAGCAATATGTTTCAATAAGGTAATTTTCTTGCTGCCTAAGAACATCAGCAGGGTGCAATCCTGAACAAAAACAGACTATGACATCTTATTCAAGCATACCTCTGGAGGACAAAACTATACTTTATTAAAGGAAAATGGGATTTCAGGATTGTTTTGACAAGCGGTAAAAGCAYGTACCTCACTTTACATACAGTAGAGAGTTTTAAATTCAAAGTGCTTGTGTAGCCACAGTTAAGTAAAGGCTGGAAGAAAAATACTGCCATTGTAACTGGGCTATGCAAATATTCACATGATGCCCTGCAATCTCTATTGGATGTATTTTTGTACATTTCTTCTGGGCTATATAATATTAAACTGAGATGTAAAATATTATTTTTTCCTTCTTTCAGCTGCTAAGAAATCCTTTTTTATACTTAAGAAGGAAACACACTTTTATTCTTGGTATAGTTAGCATACAGACCCTTTTTCATATAAGATATAAGCACTCATTTCCACCAAACGTGTTTGGTTCTATATTTTTTTATTTTGCATTAAAATCTTCCTTTTCCTGTGTTCCTCACCATTTTGCACCAGTTATTATTATGGTGGAGTGTCTTTTTTAAGGCAAGGGGAAGCAGTCCAAATGATGCTTTTAAAAAAAAAAATTAATTATAAAGTATATACCTAAATTTAATTATAAAGTATATACCTTTTTAATGTTGGATTCTTCCTAGAGTATTAAGATACCCGGTCACATACTGAATAATGCTCAACACATCTCTTGTGAAATACTAATCATGTCGTGGTAAGAGTTCATATAATAATATACTTTTATTACTGATTTCAGTAGGAGTGGAAGCAGTGCTTAAGACCATCTGCCTTCCTCTAGGGTCATGTTTATGTTTACACTTTCAAGTGGTTGGTGCCCATGTGTAAAAACTGTTCCTAAACTTGAAAAACACTGATACAGTGCTTTGTGCATTTAGAAACATATTGATATGGAGAACATGAATTGAGCAGTTTGGCAAGATTGCAAGCGTAGATGAGGCTGTGTCATTATAGCTCTTAGGGAAAACATACCAAAAAAATGTCACTGATACTCCCTAACATTTGTACCATAAATTACCACCAGATTTGTTGTCATTTGTTTATCTGAAAACAGATTTATGCTCTGTTATTAGAAATCTGTGATGATTTGTTGCTCAAGAGTAAGCATGTTCAGAATAGAATGCGACATGAGAAGCATCTCTCCTGGCAATGCACTGAGTGGATGTAGTACTAGACTGAGCATATTTAATATGCACAGTGCCAAGGTTATTTGGAAGATCCTAGCCTAATTTATTTGACTAATAACACTATTAAGCAGCTAATAGGGCAATTTTAACCAAACTGAAATTTTCAAGTTATACAGCTTACCTCAATTATCACCTCTGTCAGATGAGAAATTATTGATGGCTGCTTTGGACTAATCTCCTTGAAATCCATACTACACTTTATTACTGTTGTTTCTGCATATTCAAAATGCCCATCACTGCAAAGGGAAAATGTCATCAGCAAACTGGAGGCTTGACAGAAGGACTGAAAGGGATGCATGCTAAAAGAAATTACAGTGATGGATACGTTAGCATAGCTGTGGCTGGTGAGTTGAGTGATGTTGGACCAAGAGCAGTTTGTAAACTGATTTATTTTCATTTTCATTTTCTTTCCTTCAGAAAAAAMCACTTTTTAAAATATTTTTTGAAGATGCTAAATTCAGCTTTAATTTTTTTTTTCATTGGTAACTCCTTCCTTTAAGAAAATTATAAGACTATTTATGGACCCACCGGTGTGGAAGAGGAGAATGAGTATTTTAACTCTTTAGGGGGACATAAAGCCTTTGCAGACATCCCTTTCCTGGCCATGTTTCAGGTTTGCTAAAGGCAATTTACTGACAGAAATATTTAGTTATGTATTGTCATTTGATTTTATCTTCTTTCACCATTGGTCATTCCACTTGTACATCACTCGCTCCCCAAGACAAAGACAGTATATTCGTAGTCAGGTACTACAGAAAAAGTTCAGTGGAAATATCATATCCTCACTGTCCCTGTGCATTTTACCCATGTGCATGTGACCTTCCATCCAGGCTCATCTGGTACTTTACTTATAGTGTGGTGTCTTCCTCTTCATGTCAGTAACAAAACTATTTAGTAATCTTTGTTCTATCCAAATTCTGGCATTCTGCAGTATAGTTTCATGATTCTTCCAAATATTTGACAGACATGTTTGCTTTATATACTGTGGAAGTGTATTGGGAAGGATCTCAAAACTATCAAATGACAAAAATCAGCATTTGAAAAGAAAATATATACACATGTGCATGTATACAGGTATAGTCCAGTGTCTAGTATCTTATGTATGACTAAAATACATTTTTTGATCACAAACTTAGCTGTACTTAACTGCATACTTAAACATTATGGAGCAAATAATCGTCTTGACCTCTAGTAATAACCCATGCTTGTGTTGAAATGTAAAGATTTATACCCTTGGCATTTCTGTATTTGAGCTAATGAAACCAAAGAGGTCAATGTGCATTCATATAAATGCCTGGACTAATATAAATTTATTTTCACCTATCTTTTAAGATTGACCTATATTATGCAATTTATAGCAAACCTTTTATTGCACAAACTTCCAAAAGAAGGAATAAACAGCCAAAAACGGTAAACCCTCTGCAGATTAATGATGGAAATTTTTTTTATAGTTTTTGAAAGAGCACAGCACACGATACTGACAGCAATGAAAAACAATTTGTAGGGTAGGAGGTGCATATATTTGGTGGGGTAAGGAAATAGATATCACAGTTTTCCAGTCAACAAGAGTTTAGCAGTTTTACCATTTTCAGTTACCAAAACCTTAAACCCCATCTCTCTGCCTTTGTCTCCACTTCCTGCAGTAAGCAATTTTAATATCAAGCAAAACCTCACTTAATATGATAAGAAAAAAGGGCATATTTCATTTTGGCTATTTACGCCCTAGAATTTACGGCCTAGTGATAACTGTGAAGGGGATGAGGAGGGGGGGAAAGGAGAGGTGAAACAAGTGTGCCAAAAGCCAGAAAGCTAAAGCAGTTAAAGTTCACTAAGAGGTATGAACAGAGCAGCAGCAGTGAGCAACACAATGCAAACAGTGACAAAGCTGTGCAGGTCTGAGCAGAGAAGGGACCTGAGGAAGAGGAGTGATAGCAGAGGTAAATCTCTGCGCTATGAATTCACTCCTTCTGTGTCATGCCTGTTCTAAGTAAAGGAATACCACTGCAGCAAAACAGATACCTGAGGCATCAACAATTCTGCTTCCAGCTGAAAAAAATAAAATAATCTGCAGTATCTGGCTAAYCTCTCAGGGTGAAACAAAGGAAATCTGTGAAATCTACTAATTTATTCACTATGTATGAAGTTAAATGTTTACTTTATTCTTTCAGGGTCAGGGCTTATGGAAGGATATATATTTACAGTGTCTTGAAAAATAACTAAAGAAACACCTGCATAATTATATGACTAGAAAATTTGGAAAACTTACAATCCATTCACAATTTTGCTGCATTATTATCTCTTCCTCCTATSTCTCAGAAATTCTAACAAAACCATAATTAGGATACCTGAGGTACTGCATGGYACTTCTCACAGACTGTAGCAAAACCAGGTCTTGTAAGAGGAATAATCTTGAAGYGGTATCATATAGTGAAATAGCATTGCTCAGGGATTCTAAATAGAATTATATAAAACTATAGCTTTTATGAAATACAGCCTAATATTAAAATCCATATTTTTATGTAGGTTAGCTATTGCCAAGTCACACTCTTAGGAGGTGTCCTAATTTTGCTTGGGATGTACAAGGCACATTTCTTTTGCAAAGACTTAGAGGACAATTTCTRGAAGGAAAATCTATGAACAGGCTCAGATATTGTTACTGATTTTGAGTTATGAAAAACAAATATTAAGAAACACAAGCACTGTGAAAGCATTAATGTGGTCACCAACCAGAGTGTTAAGCTGGTGGAAGGGCAAGCTCAGCCTAACTCACATATGGAAAATAGCTTGGAGATGAAAGCAAACCTGTGTGGTCCAAGCTGTCTATAAGCTACTTTATGTAGAAATCTCATAGCTCTCACATATTTAATACAGCTCCACAAGGATTGTATTATAGGCTCCAAGAGATTCAGATAATTAAGAGCCTTTGTTTACAGCAGGCATGCAGGGGATTGCATTCCACCAGAACCTACCAAAACATGAGGATTTCTAAACTTGGGAGAAACCTCAACTCCTTTAACTTAGGCATAGCTTCCTCCYGTTGTTGTCAAAAGCTTAGTTTTGMTGCCTTTAGTTATTACAAGCAAAACTAAAATTTCCTTGTGGCATTTGATGCAATTATTCTTTCTGAATTGAATATATTTCTGCTGAATTAGATCTTGTCTCCACCTAGAAGCCAAATAATAGTCCATTCTTATACCTCAAAGATAAAAAGGGACGATATGCTGCTACCAAATGCATACTTCACACTTAATTCTTACATTCAGTTTTCATCATGATTTTTGATATTTTTCTTTTTCAAATTTATGAATGGGCCTTGGAAGGAGATATGCTTGAAAGTAATCTTGTTYGCTTGGTATTTTCATCTCAATTTTTTAAATCTTGTGTTTCATACAGTCCTGAGAAGGCTGATATAATTATCCCAGCTTTTGAATGTTCATCCAAAAGAATGCAAATAAAAAAGTGGCTATTACTGGGAAATTCTGCACTTCTATATATAAATTCTATTTTCTATGAATAGCTGTAGTTGTATCGTCCTGGTATGACAGAAGCATCAAGTGGGGTAGCAGAAGGAATTACTTGACCTGATGAGTCATAATTTTATKGCTTTATTTCTGATATATATATGATATGTATATTCTGATGTATATGTATCTCCTTTCTTATTCTTCACAGCCCATAAATACTGTGTGTTTATGCTGCATACTGAGAAAACTGTCAGGGTAAAGGTAACCTGCCTAAAAAAGAACTAAAGGATAAATACAAAGAGGCAATAAGYTGCTCAGAAGAAAAGAKTTCCTTAGAGTTGGTCAAAGATAARTTAAAGTTAATAACTTGCAATTTAGATCACTGTGTGTCTTTGGTGAAAACCTTGTGTTGCTGGTGACATCAGAACAATTAAGCCTTTAGTTTACCAGGCTGAGAAAACCAAATTTTTTTTTTGTTTCTGATTTTTGCTTAACTTTTCATTCCCATACCCATCCTTCAAATGTTTTATTGGCAAATTATACAGTCAGCAGAAGACACCAAAGCCTTAGCAACAAGATCTTCTGATGTACAAACAAAATGCATTTAATTTGACTCAGTGTATTACAAGCATTATAATCCCTCTTCTGATTTCAACATGATCGACTAATCTCATCTGCTCAGAGGGATAAGCCTTGTCTCAGCCATGATGACAGGCTTAGAGAATGATAAAAATTAGGGCATTCTCACAGATTATATACTGTAACAACAGATAAGGCTTATGAATAAAGAATTGACTACAGGTGGTTATTTGTAGAAATGTACTAGATTAAGGGGTTRATGTTAGAGAAGTACAATGTCATTTGTAGTTAAATCATAGATACACACAAGTGTGGGAAAATCTTTCTCGCCTGTGTAAACTTCAGGGGAGATGAAGCAAATTTAATAGCTTGTTTCACAAGCAGTCAGATTGAGCAAGTACGTTCTCAATAAAGGGATAACCCTAATTTGCACTCCAGAAGTTCAGTTTGATAACTACTTGTCTTGGYGAAAACACAGAGGCAAAAGAAATCGCCTGAGGCGAGACGCACAAGAAGAATTACTGTGGTTCTTTGTAACTGTCTGGGATGGCTGCAGCTTAGTCCCAGGTAAATTTAGTGCTTATGATTCTTCTGTTTGGATTTGTAAAGAACATATGGTACAGCAATAATGGAAGAAGTGCATGAGGCAAGGGGTAAGCTTCCTGACCATTGAGCAAGACCGCTAGATACACACATCTCACCAGCAAATGCTAGCTTTGGGTGATTAAATCTCAGTGCATTGCTGTGAAAAAGTAATGAAACCCATATAGTAACAATGCAGGAAATGCAATTACATGCCATCTGCATGCTACATTCACATTCAATCTTCCTGGGAAAAAAACAAATCTCAAAACAAACCTGACACGCTCCTTCAATCTGTTAAGCTTAAGTAAATGAAAGGAAAAAGTAAGCAACATTTTTTTTTTAACACTTTTTATCCTTGCTTTGAAAAGCACTTCCTGTATATCATATTAATATCATGTGATGTGAACTGACCTGCAGACACTTAACAGAAACATCTGTGGAGCAWAGGATTAGGTTATCACAATGTGACATACTTTATTTCAAATAATTACTTTATTAATACTAATAAATGATATATCAAAATTATGTATTTAGACACCAAACATATACAATATAACACAAATAATTATTATCTCTACCTTTCTTAATTATTGTAATTTGCCAGTTATTCTAATCTCTTTCTTAACTTCCTAAATAAATAAACAAACAAAAGATCTTGCTTCTGGCCTTCACTATATTTAATTGATAAGTGGTTATTTATTTTTTTGGATCTGGACTTTGCTTTCTGAATATCTCAAGAAATAAGAGTCATATTTAATACTTATATGTGATGGCAGAAAAATTAATTTGTCTATCCTATCCATTAATAGGTGGCAGCAATCCTGGATACTTTTTTTTCACAAAGTTAATTAACAGAATATTTAAAAGCAACAAATTAATGAGAAGGACTGAATTGGTTCTCAGAATGAAGCACTGAGAAAACATGTGGTGGTACCTTGCAAAATAGCATAATACRAATTTACAAGAATATTGTTTCATGCCCATAATCTACTATGAGTAGATTTAGAGATAGGGGCTGGCATTATTAYGAGTTTAAGTTTAAACCACTTGAACTTAATGCAAACCGAATGAGCAAGCTGGAGAGACCAAATATCCGTTTTGTTTCCATAGGAACTCCTCCCACGGAAATCTGCCACCAAATGCTCGTTGGCAAGTAGAAATGCTCCGTAAGAGCGCGTCTGGCAGCACACACACCCGGAGTTMCCCTGTTGCTACCTTTTGTCTCACCAGCAGGCACGGGCACACCAGCCTGTGAACAGCCCYGGAGAAGCGATGGCACAGGCAGCAACAGACACGTCAGCTCAACCAGCTAGGTGTGCCTCTTCTCCGGAATAATTGGTATGTGCTGCTGGGAATGCGCTCCCCAGCAATCATCCTGCTTAACATGTGCGCGTCGTTCTTCCAGGATGCCAGTTAAGGACTGCATCCTTCTGCAGTCGCTGACACTAKATYAAACCTCRGTCTTTGAACRAACRTTWTAACTKYATAAACCAGAAACAGCMTGACAAGCCTGACATTTTCCTGGCTCCTATGGCATCACATCCCTGTGCCACGGTACAAAGCCATGATGCCGCATTTTGCTGAAGGACATCATCTTTGATTAGTGTCATGTACATCGATACCGTGAGAACAATGCAGTCTTCTTATCTGGAAATACATTAAAGGCTTGTTTTAAAAATAATGATAAAAAATACAATGGAAAAAGGGAATCGAGGCTGCAGATTGATGATAATACTGTAAAGAAGGTTTTTAGAAAATACCTTAATGATTTCATAAGTCTAACTCACCTGAGAACATAGAGTTCATCTAACTGGGTGAGGACATGACACTGGAAGTAACATGATAATGAAGCAACATCAAGTATTAAAGAAGTAAAAAATCAAAAGCATCATTTTCAAAGAAAGATTGGAGGAACTTGACTAAATTTGGAGTCTAAGGGAAAAACAAGTGAGTGACATCAGTATAGTTTTAATATAGTTTTGGTTAAATGGATTAAAAACATGTGATTGAAAATGATTCRCCTGCAGCACATCAATAACACCTGATTCTGCTAACTTTGGTATATAAAACTCTTGCCACTTTGCAACTGCAAAAGAAAATAATGAGTCTTAAATTAAGTTCTAAGATCTAGTTTATAACAGAAGTGACAATCCCAGACAGGTGCTGCCTCTAGTACTCTGTCAGAAATTTTGTAGCTGAGCCTGCTTTTTGACTCGTGGATTGAGAGTGCAGCCCCTGGAAGCTGAAGGATTGCAAATACCGGAATGTCTTGGTCCCTTATCTTTGGATCTAAGTGAGAATGGAAAGCACAACAGCTCTTCAGACTGCAGAGGCTGATTTAAGACACTTCTGTTCACATAGATTCCCAAGATCATTCTCCAACTGTGTATATTTATACTGTGCTGACAGACAGAGCAGGTAGGGGGTTTTGGGAAGAGAGATATCTTGATCCCATCACCTTTCCTCTAGCTGCCTCTGCTACATCCAATTCAAGAAGATAGAGATAACTGAGAGCCTTGCACTTAAAACCTTCAATATTCTCATGACCTTTTGTAAAAATGACCATAGACCCTTCAGGAATGTGCTGGCAATTCAAATCAYATCGCAGCTTAGGAAACCCAGTGTAACTTTGCAAAAAATCTTAGGAATAACCTGATCCATTTAAATGTGATGATATACAGAAAACAGATTCTGCAGAAATACATCTGATTTTCACTTATCTCAAAAATATACTTCAGCAACTCAGTTCACAAATTAAACGCATTTTTCCCTTCTGCTGATCATCACCGAATGGAAGGTTGAAACTGAGATTTCCTTTTTCCATGTCACTGCATGTTATAAATGCAGTACAAAGGAACAGACTAACACAACTGTAGATGTGCAGAAGGTAAATCTAGTTATTGTAGTTTCCTATAACTGCTTTGACTAGTTAAATCTCAAAAGAAGCTATATGAAGTTCATTTATTTGTCAGTAAAATATATAAAAACTTGAAAGTAAGGTGCAAGCTTACATAGTCAGACTTCTACAAGCAACTGCAATTTAAATTCCAAGTCACCTGAAAGCAACTGCATCTGTAGCAGGATAAGTTTTTAAGTCCTTCCCTGGTTTGTCTGTCCAGTTCAACTAACACCAGGTGAGTATCATGCAGAGCTCAYGTGCAGAGTAAAGGAACATCTGAAATCTGCATTAACTCAGTGATATCTCCAGTGAAAGCTACRCYTAAATATCAGCTACTTCTGTGTCTTGCTGCTCTTTAAAATTTGAAAATAAGACATTCCCTGTCTTCCAAGATCTTGCCACAAAACATCAAACTTCTTGTGTAAAGAGAAGATGGGTTGTTATATATCTGAAATTTTTATTCAAGCCCTTAAGACTTYTGTTGAGGGTATAAAATAAGTAAGAATGTCTATGGGGAATCATCATCTGTTTGTGGCAGGCAAGAAATTCCAAAAATGTTTCGATTGTTCTGCTCTGTGCTCCTGGAGAAAAGGTTGTATTTCCTTTTTCAGTGCCCATAATCTTTTTAGAACCTTTTCTTTATTGAGCCCATAAACATCACAGTGAAGCTGCAAATCATCATAGTCTGCAGAAACTCCATCAAGGAAGCTGCAGACTAAATGATGCTGAAAAGCTGATGCTCACAGCAACAGGCAGTTGACTAACCCCATGAGAGCATGAGTGATACCTGAGATAATAAAAAATAATACAGATGATGGATGATGTGGTCTCTTGGTCAATCCACAGGAACCTCAAACATATCCAAGTTCCCTACCACTGTTCTTCACTAGTGTAATTTTTTTGAGACTGTCTTCTAATTATGAAAGTACCTTCAAAACATCTTGTTGACAAAGGCAGTGCCTTTTCTGATTTTTGACAGAAGTTGCCAAATCTGAAGAACTCAGTCACGAAACTATTGTAAAGTGAAAAACATTAGGAAGTTTAACAAGGAAATGAGAATGTTCAGAACAGAAAACATCCTCCACTTTGTAAAGACATTGCCTGCCATACATAATTTCAATGTTTTAACCTTTGAATGATAGGGCTATAAACAAAATTGGCTTTTTTCCCATTCACTGAGTGCTTTGGGGTTTGTATATCCTTTGTGCAATCTGGTTTACGCTAGGGATATAGTCTATTTTAATTTCAGAGACTGCAAACATCTTGTCTATTGTGCAGGTCAATATCCATAAGAAGCTGGTAGAATTATCCATTTACATATTTTGAATATTGATTTTTTAATCAAAGATTAAAAAGCTTGATGATTAACCATCATCAAGTTTTCTTGTTATTCTTGGAGTGAACCATGGATACCACAAACAACTTTTATTTTCATCCATTTTTATCATATTTTATGACCACTTGATTCTGTATTATTGAAATAATGAATGAGTATAAGTCTGTCTGAAAAGGTATGATTATTAATAGATGTCAGAAAAAGAAATATAAATGAAGCAACAACACTGTTAATACGTTTGTTGCTCAGAGCAGTAAATGTTTAAACAGACATAAGAGACAAGGCACTTACACGGTGCAATATATAGGTTTATAGGTTACAAATTAAATTGTCATCATTTGCCAGCAATAACTTCATGGTGCTATAGAGAATTTTCTGAGAGCACATAGAAATTGTTGAGATGCAGCAGTTTCTACTACATTTGGGAGGAAAAAAAATCACAAATAGGTAGCATCCAATGTGTGTGGGTGGAGTATCATAAAAATTCAACTGCTTCTTGCAAAAACATCAAATTGAAGGAACACACAATTTCTTTTGTTCGTATTACAAATAAATACATGGCTCTACAAAATTAGAATCAGAGAAGAAATATTAATTTCTATACTAAAATTTTAGCAAGCACTACATCTGATCTCACCGAGGAGTTTCACTGAATTACCTCTTTGGATCGAGGCAGAGTTCTTCATTAATGAGTATTTCAGAAATTTGATTGCATGGAGAATATTCTCAGAATATCATCAGAAAAAATAAAAGTGACAAACAAGCAGGGGCCTGTTAATTGATCTCCTGGCCTTGTCAGATGGAGTACAAGAGGACAATAAAGCATAGACCCTGGAGTATAGCAAAATGTTTATCTCATTACTGAACAAAAATATCAGATATAGTCAACGGGAGACCAAAACAAATGCTGAAAAAGAGCAGTTGAGAAGTTCATGTGAAGGCCATTTATGAAAGRTGCTGATTAGGACCAAGTTAGAGAACAGTATTTTGTGATGAATAATCAGATCCACAAAGAATTGTTTGTTCTTTCAGCTTAGCACTATTTTCAATCATTATCACACAAATAAAACTGTGTAAGAAATTTCTGTTATCAACCTTTGGAGGTAACTTGTTTTGTGCTACAGAACTTTCACACTTTCAGCTTTCCAGTTAGTACCACCGCTAAAAGAATATGACAATTTAAACAATTTTTAAACTTTATTACCAGCTGATACAAAAATACTTCTTGAGACACAGTACAGAAGAGKCAACCTTTGCCCCACCCCAGTGCACATAGGCAGCAAGCACCAAACCCTGTGCATCAGAGCACAATTGTTAAATGTTCTGCAGTCATATGATGAGTCAAAGGGACAAACAAGGGAAWGAATAAAAGTGAATTCAGGTATCAGAATATAATAATAGTCAGCTACACTAAACTACCACAACTATGTGGTTTGACACCAATTAATTGAGTATACCTTGTCGGTACTCAGTGATGAAAAAAAAATTCGTCTGGTTGGTTTGGTCAAAGGATCTGTTGCTCCTTCACAGGCATTCTGGAAAAAGGTGGCTACTGTGGGTCTTTGGGCCCTTGGCTGTGCCCCAGACAGTTGCTGCAGCATGCTGGAAATCTTGAGGAAGAACAGGGTCTCGGGGGATTTATCATTGAATTCCAGTTGGTTACRTAAAGTCTTTACAATTCTTTTGCATGGACTCTGTCTCAATGGTAAAAGTGAACCTGCAGTCAGGGGTGCTGGAAGCTGAATTAACCAAWGTTCCATGGAGTTATGACACTGATGTTTATTACTTCACATAGACTCACCCAGGAAACCTTTGAAATAACCTTCTGTCTGCTGGTTTACCTTAGAAAACTTTTCAGACTGTGCATGAAGCACAGCAGTTATATACCAGATTGTACAATTGGTATCTAACAACAGGCAAAAATTCACACATTTTCAAAACCAAAAATTACTTTTAATATTTTATTTCCATTTAGTGTTTTGCTTCAGGCTTCTACGTACAAGTCCTGAGAAACTTGTTTTCAAGAAGCTGGTTCCACAAACAAGTTGCTTGCAAACTTCTTATGTATTATTTTCTCATTAAAAGAAGCAGATTAGAAGTTGAGTTATTCTGCTATATATGAACAAAAAATTAGAAAAATATGGTCTTACATGTCCAATAAATAATCACACAAAAAAAAAAAAATACTCTCTGAGCAGAGCAGTGAGTGTATGCTTCTTGCCAAGGGTACAGCAGTAACCTGTGTGCTTATTGGCTTTTAAACAGGATAAAAAAAAATTGCAAACCAAACACAAATGACCGTGTAATATTTGCCTCTTAATCTAGAGTATTGTTACCTAAATAGTTTGATACTAGTCATCACTAAMATATTAATTGTACATAAAGCTGAGGTACTTGGTAAAATAGTCTTTTAGGTGATTTGTTTATAGATGTGTCTCTCACTGAGGTTTTTCCTAAAAATCATTCCAGAAGGCTAGTCATCCAAGCTGAAATCCAYTAAAATAAGCCAGTATTAATAAAAGCCATATTATTTGCCTCTTACTCTTTATTGAAAAGAAAATAAAAAATCACCAGTCCTCCCCTCAAAAGAGTAGAAACKATTGCAGTTATTAAGCGTGCAGGAAGTTGACATATTTTATTTACCTACAAACCCATTTTGAAATACAGCAGACAAATATTACTGTTTTCATGGAAGGGAAAACTAAAACTGATAGTGCTCACAAGTTTTGAGTTTTTATGTCCAATTAGAATTAGACTAAAAAAAATTTTATTATCAGGTGCTAAGCAGAAGTTACCGTTGAAATCAATGAGAAACCAATGATTGTCTGATTCCCATACTGTCCCATGGACCCAGCCATGTCCTTGAGCACACGTGGTCCCAACATATCGATTAGTCCACAAGGCTGTATCTAAAGAAGGTCACTTAGAATCCACTTAAGCAACATGACCACTTCTATACCAAAATATATAGTGAATAAAAATAATAAGACTGGATTACTTAAAAAAAATAACCCATGGTTTTAATTAACATAAATGAATGCAGTGGAGTATTTTGGAAGGACTGTATTCTTCATTTCAAATGTGGGCTGTTTGTTTGTTTTTTTTTTAAGAAAATATTACTTCTGTATCAGGGGAACAAATAAATGTCTTTCCCCCAGCTCCCTCATGCCAGTGTGACTTTTAAGGCTACAAAATGTGCCAGATTAAGACCTTGGAGATGGACATTCGATGTTTATCCACATGGGCATGTTCAGCATTGCCAATGGCTGTGCAACTTTTCCCAAACAATGTTCCTCAACGATGACTTGAAAGGACCACAATTAGGCGCAGGAGAATAGTTTAATTTCCATGCCCATTCAATCCTTGACTTCTCTGCTGAGCCTGCCAACTATTGCCAATTGCAATGGTGGATTTTGTGACATGGACACTTGTCCACTAGGAACTGGACTGAGGCTGCAGTCCAATGTAATTATTTTCAGTCACTATTGACCTACAAGAAGTTTCAAACAAGGAAATGTTGAAGTTTTTCTGCTCTTACCAGCTCCCTCAAACAATACTCCCACTGCAGCAGTGATAGCTGAAGTGTTCCCTGGCAACATCAAAAACATTTTTATAATTTTTCAAGTCGTAATTCTCTACTTTGTTTAATTTGATTATCAGCTAGAAAAAAAAAAAAAAAAAAAAAACCAACCAAACCCAAACTGTCGAAACCCCTTCAATCATATATCAAAAATGTATATTTAATTTTTTAAAAAAAATTTTAAAAGCCCCTTACTTGAACTGCACATTTTGTGGTACAGTAAGGATAAGAATTCCAAGATCTACTTTTCATGGCCACTATGTATAAACCATTCATCTTTTCCCATCACATATGAAGAGCTACCTTCTGTGTTTCCCCCCCCCCGGATGTACATTAGAAAAAATAATTTTCATACCATTTGCTCATATTTAGAAATGTATCTTTAACTTCAGAACCTAAGAGATAGTTTGGTAATGATGGGACCAAAGCTCTGGCAAAAATGTGCAAATCTGTTGGACCTCAGAGTATACGTAATCCTGGTTTCTGTTTGGTTGGGAAACCTAGGTACCACAGGCACGAGTCAAGAATTAATAATTGATGAATAGGTATCATTTAGCTCTAATGTTTTGAAGCTAGCTTAACAGGAAACAAAATTATAAATAATGCACATCGTATTATCAGACTCAAGTGGTAAAAAAAAAAAAAAAAAAAAAAAAAAAAAAAAAAAAAAAAAAAAAAAAAAAAAAAAAAAAAAAAAATTTTGAACCAGTACACCAGGAAGCTTGCTCTGGCCTTCATCCCAGTTTGCAACAAGGGAGGACAAGAACCGGAGCTAACTGTGCAGATCCCTCTAGTGGCAGCAACAAAGATGGGATTTTGGCTAAGTGTGATTGAGCGAGTCTCAGACCCAGGAGGTGTGTTMGGAACACGGGAGTCAGTAGTGAGGGAACCTGAAGCAGGGCTGTGCGAGCTGTCGCTACAGAAAGGCTGCCTGGTCTCATCAGTACCTRCAGGACTCGGTTGTTCTGTTGCTATTTCGAGTGCAACAAAACCAGAAGTGCAGGAGACCAAAGGGTGGGGAAGCAGGATGCAGGAAAGTCATCCAGTTCTTTGAAACTGAGCTGTGTTACACAGATGGAGAGAAATASCTTCCTGCTTGCTTTGATTAATGCAGGTATCCAGATGTTTTTGGGTCATTCCAAAGGATGAATTTTATATTGCCCACACATCATCCAATACATATGGTTGTATTCATTGCACCAGAAAGGAATTAATTTCTGTTTTACCACAGAGATGAAATGTTGAATGGTAGAGTATGAGCTTCTGTATGTGCAGCCTGTAAAATCACCTACATTAAAAAAGCAGACCAGTTCCTTGTGTATAAAGTCATAAAGATTTAATCCTAATAAAGGTATAATCTCATTGCCCAAGAGGTATGATTTTTGCCAAACCTCTTTCCAAAAATTTAACATACTTTAATGTATCGCATYTGCTCCTTGCCTTACTGTGATACTTCTCAGCATTATTCCCATAGTAAATACGGAASTGTATAAAAGTGTACAAATAATCTTACCATCCTAATATGTTTAGGACCTTTTTAGAAATCTCTTCTAAAGCGAGCAAGAAACAAGAAGAAAAATACTGCAGCTATAATGGGGAATGTATTTTGCAGGCTTATATCATTAAACATGCAATATGTTTACAATTGCACAGTAAATTATACAATGATTTATAATTTTCCTCCAAATTATTTGTTGATTTGTGTGGTTTTTTTTCAGTTCACCTGGATTSGTGAGTAGTATTTTTCTGAAATGCCTTCCATAGCTAATATAGGACTGGGTGAAATAGAARATCCTAGCAGACAACAGCTACTTGGTTAATGTTAACATAAAGYTCTTGGCAAACCCACATCTCACCTCCCATGGAAAGATTTCTCTGTTTATATTTTTTTACTAAATTTCCTCCTCTTGAGGTATTAGTAAGAATTTCTGGAAGTCAATTACAAAATCAGCCTAGAGAATGTCTACTTCTACACCATCTTGAATACTAAAATATTTTGAGCACTGTTTCTTGAGAATTCAGCATAGTGTTTATGGAATACTTTTGTTTCTCTTGTAATATATGGATATTTTCATCCATTATTC
Organism: Malurus melanocephalus; assembly: GCF_030028575.1. Taxonomy (NCBI): domain Eukaryota; kingdom Metazoa; phylum Chordata; class Aves; order Passeriformes; family Maluridae; genus Malurus; species Malurus melanocephalus. The sequence continues at coordinate 646,958 of NW_026623520.1, read as the reverse complement.
AAAGATGAGTCCTTTAGATGAGTTTAGTGGATTGAGAAACATAGAACCATAGAACAGTTTAGGTTGGTAAAGACCTCAAGAGCATCGAGTCCAACCATTAACCCAGCACTGCCAAGCCCACCACGAATCCATGTTCCTAATTACCATGTAAGATCACAGAATCAGGTTGAGAAGATGTCTGAGATCATCAACTACAACTTTTTGCGAAACACCACCTTGTCAACTTCATCATGGCACTCTTCTGTTAAACACCTCCCGGGACAGTGACTCCACCATCTCTTTGGGTAGCCCATTCCAATATCTAATCACCCAGTCTGCAAAGAAATTCTTTCTAAYGTCCTACCTAAAYGTCCCCTGGCACAGCTTGAAATTATGTCTTGTCATCCTGACCCTGACCTTACCTGCCTGGGAGAAGATGCTGACCCCTCCTGGCTACAACTTCCTTTCAGGTTTCTCTTTTTTTCCAGGCTAAACGACCCCAGCTACCTAAGCCATACCTCATAAGAGTGATCCAGGCACTTCACCAACTTTATTGCCCTTCCTTGGAAGCACTCCTGCCCCTCAGTGTCTTTCTTGCAGTGAGAAACCCAGAATTCTTGAGGAAAAATTAGCTATTGAATAGATTTTGATTAAGTTGCAACCCAGTATGAATCTACCCAAACCTTATAAGGTCAAAAAGCTTGAACAGTATCAGCAATACACACGGTGCAGAGAAGCTGTGCTGGGGAGCTTTGCTTGCCCTGGGCATTTTTGAGCAAGGTTGTATTTCAGACCTCTAGAAAGCAGGTCCCAGAGGGAGCTGGAGTGCTTCTCAGTCACTGACACACTGATTGTGWATCTAGACCATCAAAATCCCACCATCACCTTCAAAAGGGGCCAAGGCAGCTGTTTCTGCTCAAGGACACAGGTTAATGGTTGGAGAAAAGCTGCTGCAGGACTGGGAGAAGAGTTGAAATGACCCACTCTTTTTTTTCCTCCTTTTCCCTCTGAGTGTTAGTCTCTGTTCCCAATGTCTGTTTGTCTGATCTGTCAACAGAGGGACTGGGTTTTGATCCTGGGCAATTGCACAATTGAATGCCACATAATTTAAATTCTGCTATATTAATCATGCACATGGGAGATTTGCTGTATTACAGAAAGCTTTCTTTTAAAATGTCCCTAAATATTTACTATGAGTGGAGCGTTTCAAATTTCTCAAAARCAAAATCATAAATATGTGTTTATGCTTGTTTTTAAACTAAATAATCTTGTTCCAAGTGTCTATGGGTGGCTTTAGACATGCAGATGGATAAAGTTTAATCCTTAGAAGACTGTGGTCTTTGTATCTATCAGATGGGGCACARCAAAATATCTTTTAAATAATCTATCTGTATTAGGCATCTATACATTAACCATACTGCAAAAATGCATTATTTTTAATAGGCTAATTTTTTTCATGTTGATCATGGCATCTATTATCCTTTGATTGTCATCACATTAGCAATTTACTTTAAGATAAAGGGAAATCTTTCTTCATGTAGATGTTAGATGCATGTCTTAGCTTATAGTAATATTTTTTCTTCTGTTTCAGCTCCATTAATTCTTTTAATTGAGAGGAAATTTTGGGAAACTTTTCACATATTGCTAGAACTCATTTTTAAYAGACAAAATTAAATAGCTTTTTGTGGGTTTTTTTAATGAGAAATTAACTAGATATTAAGGCTTTTGTAAACAAGGCACCATTACCTTTCCTTGAGCTAGTTGAGACAGGCAYTGAAAGAATTTAAATATAATCACAAAGAAGCAACCACTGATAATATAACAGACTGCATGTCTGTAAGTGGCTCTTCACCTCTAGATTAGTGTAGCAAGTTTAACACTGCTGACAAATTTTCATGTGTCAAGGGAAGAAAGTAACATGRCCAGCTAATATTGAAATTATTTACCTTGGATTAAAGTATAAAGCACATCTAAGGAAAAGATSCCAATTCTTAAACTACTGATACCATCTTTCTAATATGAATGAAAATGGTCAATTTTCTTCTAAGATGTTGTTAAAAGAAAACAAYCCCCCATCATTTTAGATTCTTGCTACACAAATGTGCAAGCTGATGAGTTTCCCTTTTCTCTGAAAGCAATCATTTTGACTGAAAAAAGCCATGCATTGTCCAACTGCAGTTCCCAGTTTTGTTGTATATYGCACATGCTGCATTGTACAAAAGACTTCTACATGTTGCTTCACAGTACTATACATCTTTTGAATGATGATGCATATAAACTATTTCTATTTAGAAAACTTGCAATAGAGCTGATAACTTCTGGCAATGTATAGCTTTCATAATGACCTTTTTACAAGGATGCCTCATGTAATCTGACTGAGATCTGCAGCAAGAGTTGAAAGTCAAAGTACCAGACACTTTGGAATAGGGAAATAAACTTTTACTTTTGATCATGTTTTCTGAAAGTACATTACATGATCTGGCACTTCTTATCTCCATGTAGCAGAATTAAAGAGAGGGAATGGCAATCCTCTGCTGCCTCGAAGGCAATGGGTGAAAGAGGGATGTGTTGTATTTTGGAAAGCCCTGCATACATTTTCAAAGCTAAACAAAATTAGTAATAAAATGGATCATGCCACATGTAATGAGAAATTACTTTCTTTTCCAGAATAGGAACAGCCACCTCTTTTCTGTTTTTCCCACCCACAAGATGCAGAAGTTGTTCTTGAGGGGTCACAACCATGCTTAATGAYCCCATCACAAGTAACACAGGGAATTCTGTGTTACCACTCCATAGCAGAACACACAACACCAGCTGTGAGGATGTTTAGTCAGCCTATACCATGTGTCAAAACTGCTTCCATAAAATAAAAAAATGGCACACACAGAACMACCAGGGAGTCCAGCCAAGCCAGCAAAGGTTTATGAAAGGCAGGCCTTGCTTGCCCAACCTGATCTCTTTCTAGGACAAGGTCACCTGAGTACTRGATGAGGGAAAGGCTGTGGATGTTGTCTACTGTTGTCTTTAGTAAAGGCTTTGTCACCTTYTTCCACAACATTCTCCTGAAAAAACTGGCTGCTCATGGCTTGTATGGCTGCACTCTCCACTGTGTAAAAAATTGGCTGGAGGACTGAGCCCAGAGAGTGGTGGTGAACAGAGTTACATCCTTGAGTGCTGTGTCCAGTTTTGTGCCCCTTATTAAAATAAACACATTGAGGTGCCAGAACAGGTCAGAGGAACTGCGTGGAGAGCAAGTCTGATGCTTGCCCCCGCGCAGTCTGAGAAACTAATTCGTACTGACTTAATTTTGACAGTGGAATCTGTTCTGCTCAAAGCAACAAACTACCTTCCTGTGCACAGGGAAACCTGGTACACCTCCTGGTCCAAAGAGAGTATGAAAAAGATGACTGCAGCATACCTTTATGCCTGGAGGGTAACAGACTGTGGTAGGGGCTGTCTTAATTGAAAGCACGAATCAAGGAGCTCTGAAAGCTGCTATAGTATGCAAAAAAAGTCACCTGAGATTTCTACCCAGGAGCTTTACAGCCCACAGCAACTGAGGATCCCCTTACAGAAACATTGTAGAAAGGCCATACTCAAAAGCACCCCCTATTCCCTTAAAATTTTGGTGTGTATGCTGAATCACTGTCTTGACACACACACACATGTTTTAGAGCCTCCTCGATTAACTGGGAGGGGGTGTGAACACCTAACAAAGTGAATTTTCCAAGATGATATGTAAAATAAATTAATTTCTCTAATTGTTTAGGTTACCTAGACTCTGAAGTGTGTTACCTGAGAGACAGAACCACAATCAAAACACCCTCCAAAGTTTTAGCTAAGAAACACAATCAAAACGGGCTTAGACTGAAAAATTCCTAAATGATCATTAATTAGAGGTCTCAGGGCAAACATCTGATAACTCCATCCAAACAGCCTGGGAAGGTGGCAGAATTAAAGAGATAAGAGATGAGGAAACATGATTGAAATCCATGGTGCTGTTTTTAGTATCTCACATGGCTGCAGTTCTTCCAGTACTCTTATGTCCCAGTCTAGAACTGTTTCTAGTGTTTTAGATGATACAATGGCAGATTAGCACTTGCAAATTAAAGTAGCTCCCCTTTTTATTGTGTTTAGGCTTGGGTTTTTTGTTGGGTTGGGTTTTTTTATGTTTGTCTTTGGTTGGTTGTTTGGTTGGCTTTTTGAGAGGGAAGGGTATTTTTTTTTTAATTTTCCAATTCAAAGACTAAGACAATACATGTATATGCGTTTATGCATTTTATCATTCACTTTTTATTTCACCTAATCCATAATGCAAGATTATTTTTCTGTAACTATAACAAAATATTGAAAGGAAGAAACAGTGAAAGGAAGCTGCTGCGTTTCACTGTTCTACAACCAAACTCAACACAGGTTCATAGCTCACCTTAGCATCCTCAACACATCCTTGTCAACCTAAATAACTGTTCGCTTTTTTATAAAGCCCCAGCATTAACACAAGTGGAGGAACAAAGAAGTCATAGCAGAAGAAAGATGGCATTTTATTTAAAGGGGAAATGCATAAAAGATCACCTAAAATGGAGTCAGAATCACTGAATTTGGAATATACTGAAAGTAGCTAGTGAGCRGAAGGTTCCAACTAGTATCCTTCTCTCCCTCATTTCTTGGACACTAGTAGGACTATAAATGGAACACTTATGATCTAGCCTAAAATGTAGTTCTATAAATAATATTGCAAATAGAAAAAAAAATGTATCTGACTTTGAATTTATGTGGGTGTTCTTTTTGACTGAATCAAAGTCACAAGCAAAGGAAGGAAATTAACAAAGCCTACCTGCTATTTGTGAAATTGGAATAAAATTTCAGCTTTTAATYAAAACAAAGGAAAAAACCCCAAAATATTCCTTTAAGAATTATGTTTTTCATCCCAGATAAATATTTTCAAAGAAATCCATGGAAATCTCTATTTTTTATGTTATTGTTGGAATCCTAAAATAAAGCTAATGAATTCTGACATGAAACTTGAACTGGATATTTCAATCCTAAAACCTCCTTTGGAATGCTGATACATTTAAATACTTCAGTTTTCAAACAACCTGAAATGCTACAACAATAACCATAAAG